>NC_057801.1:794868989-794943878 GCF_018294505.1 Triticum aestivum
GCTCTAGAGTCATCTATCCACATGCTTATCTGATACTCTAATAAATGGGACTAGAGCAATTTGGATTCTAGAGAGGTAAGAATCACGTTGGAACTTGTCCAATAGGATTCAGGAAAGGAAATACATATTCAAATGTATTTTCCCAGGATTTATATATATATATAAATGATGTGCAAAGCACGTACAGTTTACTAGAACTATTAAAGGACATTCGAAACATTTGCCTCACCACTTTCTGCCCTCCGTTGTTTTTCTTTATCGCTCTTCCTCACTCCTCTTTTGATTTTTTTCCCCTGACCCATCTCTCTCACCTACGTAAAACTCATTCTTTCTATCTTCCGGCGACATCTAGTTTTCTCCTGTGTTTTTTCCTTGCCAAATTAATCATCTCCTTGGCTTCCGGCCATGTCTTCTCCCTCGCCCCGCGGTGGCTTGGTCCACTCCCGCTCGAATGCTTCCAACATGGTCCAGCTTACTCACCATCGCTGTCTTGCTCACACGATCCTGCCAGCACCACCTTGCTCGTACAGGTGGCGTCGGCGGTGGAGGAGAGGAGGCATGAGCATTGACATACATGGTCTGAAGAACAGCAGCGACGGGCGGTGCTCGAGCGTGTAGGTAGGCGCGGTGGCGTCCCATCCGAGGTGGTGGAGGCTTCCAGGATGGGCACATGCAACCGCTCAACCTATTGACAAACAACTTCTACCCCCTTGACCAGATCTTCATCTACCCATCCACAACTGTCGGGAATTGAAATCCTATAATCCATTTCATGCATGCAAACCAAATATTTTCTTTGTTGAAACACGGTCCCTTAGAGCCCGATTCATTAAAAAATGTCGAAGACAATTGCCCAGTTAATTAACGAAAAACTGGGCTAAAACCGTCACAACATGCCAACCATAAGAGGGCACCCTGGGCGACCTAGTAACCCACACAAGAACATACACATGGCGTCAAAGAGAGAACGCTGTCGACGTTAATCCGGCGCCATCGTCATCACACTTCCGTGAGGGCGACTCCGACTCCACCATAAAAAATCAAAATTTGAAAAAATACTATATTTAAAAATATTAAAAATATACATACAAATGTTCCTAATGTATATGTAAAATGTACATTCTGTGCAAAAAATGTTTATTTTGATGAAAAACAGATAACCACACATTTAAAATGTTGACAATGTATTCCAAATTTTTTAATCTTGTATATTAAATATGTTAAATGTTCCTTAAAAATGTATTAGATATATGCAGAAAAAGGACCATCTGTATGGAAAAAAAGCACACATATTTTTTTCAAAAAATGTATATCATATATTTGAACATGTTAAACATGTATATAAAATATACTATATATGAAAAATGTTGAATGCGTACTGAAAAAAGTTGACATGTGTCGAACAAAAAAGAAACCGATGAAAATCAACAAAGAAAAGAAACAGAGAAACCAAATAAGAACCAAAAGGAAAATCAATAAACCAACAAAAGAAAATGAAAACCAAAGAAAACCACTTCAAAAGAATGGAAATAGTGAAAGCCAAGAAGAAACAAAGAAAAACGACGAAAACCGATGAAAGAAACGAAGGAAATGAAGATAAAAAAGAAAAAAAACAGCAAAACCCAACAAAGAAACAAAGTTAAATGAAAAGAAAAAGGAAACACAGTGAAAACCTTGATATCAACGAAGAAATCTGATGAAAAAACAAAAAAACATAGGGAAAAAAAGGATGAAGACACGGAAAAAACCAAAAGAAGGCATAAAGGAAAAGAAAAAAGAAAAAAAATGAAATAAACCATACAGGAACGTCCATCGCGCGCTAGGCTACAACCAACGATCGTGGAACCTACATCGACTGAAAAAAAAACAAATAAACAAACGAGCCGACCCATCTATATCGTGCGAGAAAAAAACCTTCAGGCAGGACGGGAGGATCACTCGCTATAAGGGCGATATATGTTTTGTGGTCCGGGCATATGAAAAAGGTTATCATAGGATACTAGCAATGGGGGCGGACTGTAATGAAACACTTGGGTTTCAGTCAAAAATATATATTTAAAATGGGGCTGAAAAAGACAAATAGCACACTGAATTGGCCCGATTCAATGGCTCTGGCCGCCTTCTAGCTGAGTCCGCCTCGTTGCCTAAAATAGCGTGAGTGCTATATCTCGCATTAAACAAGATGGATGGATCTCTCGCATCGAGCGCTACTGTATTGGGCCGGCCCTGTAGTGCATATTTTTGGAAAAATAGAGTTAAATGGGTGCACACAAGGGAACAATCCTGGGATCTCCTTGTTGCTTCGTGGCACTGTTAGCCAATGCGCCAATATCAAGTTCAGGTACGATACACAGGGCGTGACCGACTAGAAGGAAAAGAGCCGGCTTTTACACATTTTCCTTTCTTTTTTCCTTTCGGTTTTTTGTTTCTTTCTTGGTTTTTACTGCTTTTTTCATTTTATTTTGTTTCTTTTCTTTTTTTCTTTTCTTTTTTTCTTCTCTTTTTTTGTTTTTTCATTCTTTTAGCATTCATTTCTTAATTTTTATATTTTTATTTTTTCTTTGTTTTTTTTCGGTTTTATTTTTTTATCTTTGTTTCTTTTGGTTTTTATTCTACATTTTTTGTATATGTAAATAACATTTTTTATGTACACATTTAACATTTTTCCAATACAAATTTAACAAATTTTCTATTCACCTATTTCAAAGATTGATTAACATTTTCAAATAGAAGATTAACATTTTTTGAATACATGATCAACATTTTTCCTATACACACTTTTTAAACGTTTTCCAAATGCTTCGCTAAAAAAAATCTAATAGAAGATTAACATTTTCTGATACATAGTCAACATTTTTTCTATTCACATTCAATATTTTCAGATGCTTCATTAACATTTTCTAAATTCAATATTAACATTGTTTGAACACAGGGTCAACATTTTTTCTAAACACATTTAACATTTTTTTCTAAACACATTTAACTTTTTTGTACAGATCTCCTCGAATGTTATCTTGATCTGTTGTCAAGGTAGAAAATGTTGTAAATGTCATAGAGTGATAGACGATTGCCAGTTAAGAACCCACAGTAATGTTCACACCCCATATCTCTTGATTTGTTAACAATTGCGCAATAGTATCATAGAAATTCAGAGCGGGTAACTGTAGATGAGATGACGGTGATATCTAGAGATGATGAAATTCTAGAGATAATACTTTCTCTCTGGATTATTACTTAGAATGGAACCAACTAAAGTAGTTTAGGATATGTTATTGCTCTTAATTCATGGAAACAATCAAGCCACTTTTTCAGGTACAACAACGGTGCTATGTTTGGTCACACTAGCTCTAGGTTGAAGTTGAGTTTCAGTTGACAATGAGATGAGTGCAAGACAAGTCGCTCGCAACCAGTGAGCCAAAATGATACTCACATCATCTTGGATGTTCCTCTACTGTAGAAAGTTTTCATCTCATAATTAGAAGAAGGCAAAGAATCTTTTGTAGTGCGATGGTAATTGATCTTTGCTCGGTGAGAATGAGCCAAGCCAGGAGGTTTGGGGGTGCTGAAACTGCATGCATGTCGAGGCCGAGAACAAGGTGGAGCCGAGCTGAGGCGACAGGGTGTGGGGTTGATGCGCGGAATCGGTGGAGACCCTGGTCGCTGGCGGGAAAGGAAGGCGAGTGGAAGCGGACAAACGCGGTGAACAAAATGCTTAGGTTGAGAGCAGCGGTGGCGGACGGAATGCTTCTGTTCAAGTCAAAAAAATTAATACCCAAAAAACGGACCAAAAAAACTTGGCTCACGAAAGGCTTAATTGAAAAAAAAACGAATCCCAGTACACCTTCATACTAATGAACAAAAGGTATGCAAACTTGCATCTAAAATTTGTATTGCTTTCAAAATTGGTATTGAATCTCTTCAACTCATTTGTTTCTTTTGATGTGCACAAGGTACGTAGACTTGCTGAGTTTTATCCCAAAGACTTTTCAAGTGCTGACTTGATACACCTTGAACTAGAACTTGATAACCATATTGATGACATGACAAAAGATGAGAACTTCCAAGGCCTTGAGAATCTTGTTGGTCTCTCCGTTAAGATTGTTCAAATAGGGAGACATATAGTTCATCATTTGGTGTACTTGCTTTTAAAATTGGTATTGATTCTGTCAGTGGCAACGACAAATGTTGAGAGAGCGTTTTCTGCCATGAGTTTAGTCAAGAGCAAGTTGACAAATAAGATGGGTGATAGTCTTTTGGATGATTGTCTAGTCACATACATTGAGAGGGATGCTTTCTCCAAGGTGAATGAAAATGACATAATTGATACCTTCATGGCAATGTAAAAGCATAGGCAGTGTTTCTAAAGTTCTCAAGGTATGTACTATGGTGCATGTACTATTTACTATGCAGGTTTCATTATGCAAAACTGAGATTTAGTTGAAAATTTTAGTGTGTTTGTAAGACCATATAGATCTATTGGTAATTAGTTAGAACGTTCACATGTCATATTAATTATAGAATTTTTTTTAGGATGGAACACCCTGTTGTCAAATGCCAGCTCCGTCACTGTTAGTCCTTGATCACAACCTAACTTGCAGTTACTGATCAATCCAGTAATGCAGTTACTAATCACTCCTGATGTTAGTATTTTTTATAAACTTGGCCAGACTTAAAAGATTTCATTTAAAAAATAGGGCTAACATTGTAGGAGGGTGAGAGTACAAAAGACTGGAAATAACGTCCACTCATACATATCCACACAAATGAGACATGCATCAGCCCAAGTATGCATGTGAATGTGAGCACATGGCTTGCAAACAACCCAGAGTTTGACCAAGTTCACGGCCAACACAAATCGCGGGCTCATGCAATAATAAGACTCCAATACAACAAGATTAAAAATCAACACTCTAACGTATACATGCTTGCAATTATATAAATTTATGATGGATAGTCTTATTTTGACGATGTTTCTTCAAGCACATTCGGGAGCAAGGAATGTACGCTAACGGACATCTCCACTGTCCACTCCACGAAGGGGGACTCGGAGGACAGGGCGAAGAAGGAGGTCGGCCTTCCGCCGTGCCGTGATGCCAAACGCTTCCTCCATGTCCAACTCCTCCCGTGGTGGACCCTCCCAATCAAAGTGGAACAGCAGGCTTGCGAGAGCGAGCTCGATGTTGGCGAGGCCGAACGCCATCCCGGGGCAAGTTCTCCTGCCAGAACCGAACGGCAGGAAGGAGAAGTTGGTTCCCCTAAAGTCCACGGTGGCCGCCTCGCCCTCAAACCGCTCCGGCCGGAACTCGCTAGGCGCGCCGGGCCAGTATCACTCATCGCGGCCCATCGCCCAAACATTGATTAGCACCTGCGTGCCCCGGGGCACGTCGTACCCAAGAATCTGGCATGGCTCACGGCACTCCCGCGGGAGGAGTAACGGCGTGGGCATGTGGAGCCTGAACGCCTCCCTGATGACCAGATGCATGTACGGGAGCTCACCGAGGGTGTCCTTTGCTACACTGCCACGAGCTTCGAAGGCTTGCCGAACCTCGGCTGTCACCTTCTGCATCACCTTTGGGTTCCTTATCAGCTCAGCGATCGTCCACTCTAGTGTAGCTGTCTCGCTGCCGCCACTAAGCAGGTCCTGTGTGAAACATTGATTGTAGAGGGAGTTTCATTTTTCAGACATAAGAGGGTCGGGGAGCTTCTCTTTATTCAATACCGGTGATGCATGTACATGATTTATTTTTTATCTGACGGTTGTGTACTTGTATAGCATAATTATTTACAAAAGTCATTAGCTCAATTATGCAAGCAAGTACAACAGTACTAGATTATAATTCTTTTCTATTCTTTTACAAGAGTTTACTCTGTACCCCTATAAAAAGAGTACAAAAAGTGTATACAATGTAATACTACCTACGATCCATAACAAGTGTCGCAGTTTTAAACGTCAACCTTAGTTTAAAACTGCAACACATACTTTGGACAGTAGGGTGTAATTCTTTTAAATTAATATTAAAATAATGGCTTGCATAGGAAAACACTTCTAGATTAACTAGTTTCTTAGACATTTCAGAATTACTATTTTTTATACAAAATATAGTAAAGTTGTGTTTAAAATATAGTAAAGTTGTATTTCAGAACAATGCACAATGACAAGAGAGCTAAGACGAGGTAGACGACCTCCATTATTTGCATGCTCTGGCTGAGGGTTTTAATTCCACGACTCGTTGCAAATTGAGCGGTTGCATGGCTTGCTTTTATAGAGGATGTACGGTCTTATCTTACCACAAAAACCATATTTTATATGGCGGCTGCTAAGCGTTAGACGGGAAAATGTCAGCCACCTAGCTACTAGCTAGGCATCCCATCTGACGCTCCTGCCCGTTGGATCCACATCAGGGCATCACTCTTCGCCGTCATAAGTTCTAGGATTTTTTTTAGTCCCAACTTATAAGTCTTAAGTCCCTGAAAAGTCCCTACCTGTTTGGTTCTTGTGACTTATAAGTCCCTATAAAATCATATTACAATTATAAGTCCCTATAAGACTCTCTGAGAGTCTTATTTCATGAGTCCCAAATGTCCACTTTAAGTCCCTATAAGTCCCTCCTGTTTGGTTTAGATGGGACTTATAGAGACTTTTTTAAGTTCCTAAACCAATAAATCTCTGAAAACAAACACCCTCAAAAAGTCTGTAGCACGAGGAGGTCGCGAATCGCTCAGCTGTACCACGAACGCCCTCGGCCCCGTTACCACAACCCGCCGCTGCGTCGCTGATGCCTGCATGGGCTGTTGTGCAGCTTGCCCGCCTCTCCCATAGAGCAACATCACATCATCACCGTTGTTGCATTGAAGCATGTGTCTCTGGTGAGATCTTTGGGTTGCAGCCCATGGAAACAAAGTGTTTTTAATTTTATATTTGCTTTGTCTAATTCATAGTATTTCCTGCATTTTTTTAATAATATTTGGTCATATGTATTGGACAATATTTCTGCATCTACTGTATTAGATCTATAGCGTTGTGAAATATATATATTTTTATATCATATTTACTTGCTACGGTAGATATTAATATTTTTCTATGGTATAGCAATCCATGGTGCAACGCTGACGAGAGGCCAGCAGAGAACGCGGGAAACTGTACGAGCTCGCCGAGCAGCAGCAGCCCCCCGCCTAATTTTTTTTCCTATTCAATTATTTTCACCGAGTGTTACAGTCAGCAAGACCTTGCTCCTTTTTCGAGTGCACTCCGCAAAACACTTGTGCCACGTGGTGATGATGATGTCTACTCTGTTTGGTGTGCACCTTTATCTCGTTGTGGCAAATTTTAGGATGGCCCCTTTTACCTCCCCTTTGCATATTCATTGAATAAGTACTCCCTCCGTCCGAAAATACTTGTCATCAAAATGGACAAAAAGAGATGTATCTAGAACTAAAATACATCTAGATACATCCCTTTTTATTCATTTTGATGACAAGTATTTTCGGACGGAGGGAGTAGTGATCTATTAAGTCTTATCTTCTCAACTCTTATGTGAAAAAAGGGGTATGAGGGAGCATGTTAAAAGTACTCGTTGTTGAATGTCCCGATTTTCCAAGTGCGCGAAAAGAAAAACTTGGCAATCATGCCATTGCCTGCAGGAGTCCAACCGAGTCCAGTATGCCGAGTGTTACATTGGGCAAACACTTTGCCCTGGGCACTCTGACAAACTCCTCGATTCGAGTAGTGATGTTTATATTTTTGCTTAAATTTTATGAGGTGATTAATATTAAATAGAAATAATGTATCTTGGTCACAAGATCTTGTGCAATGGACAGAATGGTTATCTTTCTTGAGATCATCTCTTAGATAAGTTTTTCAACTCAATAATCATCTACATGGCATTATTAGTACTAGCAAAAGAGCCCGTGCGTTGCAACGGGAGATAAAAATAACACACACTCTTAACCCAATAACCATAATATGTCCATGCCCTTTATTTTAGCGAGGCATCATATTTGTGTTGCCTCTTATCCTCCTTCTGACCCTCACTAGCAGTGGCCTCAGTGTTCACTCAAACCAAAGCGTGTTTGAATGTTGTTTTTCCCCTGCCAGGTTTTTCAGAGGTGCTCATGTGTGATTATCGATGTTTTCTTTCGTCTCTATATGATTTTAGTGGTTGTTTATTTGCAATCCAGATCGCCGCGGTACGAAAGAAAAACGAACGTACCCTATAGGTTACAAGTTTGCTTTTAAAATAATAATTTAAAATATTTAATACGTAAAAATAATATCATATTCATATTCTACATATTTTTCTAATCAAATTTCATATATGACATGTTAAAATTGGAGTTACGGTTTAATAGATATGGATAATTAAGAAAAACATTTGTTCGACTTAAATATCTTTCAAAATAATATTTTAAAAATATTTAACAAACAAAAATAACATCATATTCAGATTCTACACATTTTTCTAATCAATTTTCATATATAACATGTTAAAATCGGAGTTACGGTTTAAAAGATATGGATAATATAGAACAACATTTGTTTGACTTATATATGATCCGCGGGTGAATTATCTAAGACATCAGGGGGGTTTCCATAAAACTGTAAAATAACGGTTTGGTTGTGCCTTAAGTGTGTACTGCGGGTTAATTTATAGAAAATGCGGGGGGTTTTTCTGCAAAAGTGAATGACGGACGAAAGAAACCCAACTTGCTTTATTATTAGGTAGAGATTAAACCATTGTACATGCCCTAGACTGCTGTCTGGGGATTTTTTCAGGGATGTGTTGAGAGGAAGGAGACGACTCAAAGGGGGAGGCGAGATCAGACCCCACGGCTGTGGGGCGTCAGATCGAAGGATCGTGTTGCCGGCAAAAATTTGGGCCGACGCGTCGGGGCCTATTAATGTTCTTTGGCTAATCTTCCATATATCGAAGTCCCGCAAAAAAAAAGTCATTTGGTACGTTTGCTGGAACTAACTTGGGATGCACATTCGAATAAATGCACATGTATAACATGTATCACGCGTCACTAGTCGTTAATACCTAGAGCCAGGGCTCCTCCTCCGCCTCCTCCTCCTCCTTCAAGATAGAAAGTTAGGGTTTGTGCCTCTCGCCGGCGCCGGCGCAGGTCCGCCTCGTCTCCGGTGGCCCTAGGGCCATGGAGGCGCGGTGGATCCTGGCAAGGACCGGCGGGAGGGCTCCGTTTATAGTCGTTTTTTCAATCTTGTTAGGGTTTGTGTCCTACTCAGGAAGGCGACATGGCGGAGGCTCCGTGAAGATGAAATAAAGGTCTCCCCGCCTAGCCCCCGTTCCGGCGGTGCGTCTAGCATCGTTGGTGGGCGTGTGGAGGTGTGTCTCCGGCAGATCTATCTTTGGTGGATTTGCTCGGATCTCGTCGTTGTTCGTCTACGTTCGTGTGTCTTCCGTTTGGACCCTTCTGATCTACGTTATTTTTCATCGGCGGCGCTTGTTGTTCTGGGGTGCTGGTCCTATGGGGCCTTAGCACGACGACTTCCCGACTGTCTACTACAACAAGTTGTGCCCGACTCCGGCGATGGAGGGGCGATGACGGCGGCGCGCCTTCGGCTCGCTTCGGTGCTTGTAGTCGTCGCTAGGTGGTCTACAAGTCTGGATGTAATTTTTATTTCTGGTATTCATTGTACTGCCATGATTGAAGATGAATAGATTGGAAGTTTTTCCGAAAAAAAAATGCACATGTATAACAAGTTGTTGTACTGCATCTCAGCTTCCTATGTCAACGTAACACAATTTATTAGTTATCTATAGAAATCATTCACCTTATATTAGGGCTCTGCAGGCCTGTCAAAAGCTCACTAATGCAGTGGCAGTAATTAAGCGGTACATAAACTTCTCCGGAAGAACCAACTGTCCTCATAATTGGAGTATCATACATAATATCATGCATGTCAACTAAGTAGGCATTTTTGCTAAGATGACACATAATTAAATGAGAAAAGAGAGTCTTGAGTATCATGATATTATATCGTATCATATTAAATGTACTAGTATGTGTCATGCATGGCAATAAATGATGTCATTGCAAAATTAAGTTACAATACTATATATTGTGGAGATAATATATAGACTAGTATCATATACATGATACTAGTTTGTGATTCTTTTCATTGTGACCAGCCTAACCGCTAGGTGACCGATAGAGGGTGGGTGGGGTAGTGCGGTAATCAATGTGCAACGCATTGCGGGAGAGATGATCAAATCGTGATCAAAATCGACAACTACCGGCCGGCTCAGGATCTACTAGCTATATAGATACAGGGAGTAAGAGTACATACTTCCAGTATAAAATTGTTGTACATAATATATATGCTACATGAGCACTGACACATACATTAGATGTACATATTTGTGTGCAAGTGGGTTTGCCATGACATGCAAGTTACTAAGTCAACGAAGCAATCGTGTCCAACGCCTTGTTATCTATCTATTGGAATAATCGATCCGAAGTTAGCGGTGATCCACATAATAGTACTTCATGTCACAAATAAGTGATGCTCTATATATCGACCCACACCAAATGTCAAAGCATTGATCGTGGGAATCACAATTGTGTGGCTTGGAACAAAATGGGGGTGTACCCCAAAGAAACTTAGAGCATCTCTACTAGACCCCTTAAAACCGCGACCCGCATAAGGCGTTTACAGTTCGATGAAGAACTGATTGGCGGGTCGAAATCGTGCACGGCAGAGTAGACCCCGTATATGAAACTGTATAATTTGAAAAAAAAACTTTCGCAGGAGAAATTGTAACCACAGTAGTTCATCAAATACTACATGATCATACAGTAGTTCATCACATACTACAAGATCATACATTCTACATTCTTCTTCTACTACTACTAGAGGGGGGTGGGGGATCTTGCGGCTCCTTCTTGATGGCGACCAGGTCGCGGTCCTCCGGCTCCTCCGACCACACCCTCTTCACGGGGAGAAGCGGCGCGCCCGAAGAGGAAGAGCTCGCGGGATGGGAAGAGCCCGCGGCCAAGGAGGGCATACGCCCGTGCCGATGGTCGTACTCCTCCGTCTCGCGACGGAGGAGTGTCCGCGGCGGCTCGAGGCCCTTGTTCGTCCACTTCCTCGCCACACGCTTCCTCAAGCCGTCCGAGCGGACACGCCGCTCGTGCTCGGGGTCCCCGCCCCCGCCAAAGCTGCCACCGAAGCCGCGACTGGAGCTCCACATGTGGCCCCACATCATGGCTGGAGGCGGAACGGGGCTCACCGGCGGCGAGAAATGTGAGGGGGAGTGGGGAATTGCGGCGAAACACGACGGCGGGGGGATAGGGTTTCGACCCGTATCTGGCCCGCGAACCCGTAAATATATTGCTTCGGGGGGGGGGGGGGTGGTTTGCTGGCCGCGGTAAAAACTTTTACGGGCCGGGCCAGTATATGGGCTCTGTTCTGGCCAGAAAATTGGGCCAGGCCCATATACTCACCGGAATTTTGCGGGTTCGCAACATATACGGGGTCTGCTAGAGTTGCTCTTAGAGAGGGCATCTCCAACAGCGACCCACAAACCATCCACATACGCCCGAACCGCGGTATCCGGACAAGTTATGCCATCCAACTCGGCCCCGTATTAGTCCGTTTGGTGGCCCAGGCGTGTTTTCTCCCGTAAACTAGCACTAGTGCAGAACCGGGCTTTAGTGCCGGTTCGTGACGGCCTTTAGTGCCGGTTCGCGAACCGGCACTAAAGAGTGGGGACTAAAGGCCCCCCCCTTTAGTACCGGTTCGTCACGAACCGGTGCTAAAGTGTAAACACGTGGCACGAGCCAGGCCCGTGTGCGTGTAGGACATTAGTACCGGTTGGTAACACCAACCAGTACTAAATGTTTGGGTGTTTTTTTAAATTTTTGCTTTAATTTTGTGTTTTTAATTTGGCTTTATTTTCCATTTAATTCTTTTTTGTTTGCTGGTATTTCACGATACTACAAATTGTACACGTTATGCATATATATTAAATAGATTTTCTCGTACGTAGTACCGCATATATATATATATATATATATATATATATATATATATATATATATATATATATACAATATCATCGAATATCTCACAGCCAACACCATTAACTATTCACACATATACACATGTATATACATATACAATTTCTACTACATGTTGCCTTGGTGCCTTCGGAGCACGATGACAAGTGTTTCATGGAGGCGGTAGCGGATAATAGTATTCTCCTTTCGGATCTATGACCTGGTCGAGCAAAAATCTGGCTATTTCCTCTTGAAGTGCTTGTATGCGGTCCGATGGTAGGAGCTTATCCCGCACCGATCTGAACTGTTAAGAAGGAGATCAATATGCATGTGTGTTAGTTGTGTGACTAGATATCGATAATGGTGTGAATAGTGTTCTGACAAAAACGTACCCAGTCCTGTCTATCAGATCTGCTCCTTTCGCACGTCATCATGCGAATGTTGTCGCAAACGTAGTATGCACACAGATTATTCCCTTTCGCCTGCCTCAGGGCCTTTACGAGAATCGAGTTGAATCAGATAATGATTAATCAAGCATAATAATTAATTAATGATATTGAAACAAGAATTAAAGAGATGGTAGCTAGCTAGTACTACTTAATTACTTACCTTGGGTCGATGCCAAAACAATTTTTTTGGCCATTCTCCTGGAGTCACCGCGATGAACTTTGCCCATGCCCTGCCCGCCGACAAATTTTTTAATAAAGGGGTTATTAAATAATTCATATCAGGAACTAATAGTTAATAATGATTGAAATTACCTGTTGACTATCCCCTTCACGATGGTGTAGTCTTTATCTTCTTTAGTTAATGAGTCCAGTAATTCAACTTTTCCTTCCTCAACTTTAATGTTTATCAAGACCCAGTGCCAACTGCATACGCACACGTTTGCATGTCTTAATTAAGCGGGCATGTGAATAAAATTAATCAACTACCGTAAACCGTATACACTTAATTATTAACATCTAGCTAGCTAGTAAGGAAAAACAGAATTTGTAGTAAAAGACAGTGTGACTCACGGGAAGTTGTAAGAAAGTAGTATATCTTCGAAGGTATTGAGGCGCTTCAAGAACTCTAGCATGCTTTCCTCTACAGCAGCTTTACAATGGTCAATCTCCCATATGTCCTGATTAATGGTATTTGGGTCAATGAACCCAACGCCATAGCGTCCAGCTTTTTTCATTTCATACATCTTCATCCTGCATATAATACCACAGAAAAAGAATATAGTGAGGATAATTACATGTAATGATTGATCAAAATTATCACTACATAACTAGCTTGAGACTTAAGTTACAGAAAGAAATCACTTACAGACAATAGCAACTAACGATAGACTTGTCGAGTACATCTTGATTAAATAACTGAAATAGTTCTGGATACTCAATGGTCAGAGCTTTCTCATGGTAATAATGTGCATGCTTGACATTCACCATGAGGGACTCTCGATTGGAAATCTTGGTAATGTTCATGTACCATTGATGCAATTGATACATTCTCGTTGGGAGGTCCTTGACCTTGTCTGGATGGACCAAAGGTTTGCCCCGGACATATTGCCATGCTTTTTCCGATTCTTTAAGCGTAGGCATGGGCTCGATTTTGAGGAGTTGTCCAATAGAGATATTGAGCATTTGAGCCTGCATTATATGATCCTCTGTTATTACCACATCGCCATGCTGGGGAACGCTAACGGTTTGCCCACAATAATATTTGGCGCGCGTACTACTCCTCTCATGTGTTTTTGGCATAACAAGCGGGGGGATCGCTTGCGCCGCCTGTTCTCCCAACTGGGGAACGGTTTTCCCGCTTTTTTGCTAGCTGCTTGTTGGCTCAAGCTTGAGCTCGCTTCCTTCTGTAGTCGTGCTCGATGTGCCTTCCTGATTTGGCGCTCATAGTCCGAGTCAACAGGCTTGGGAGCTGGTTCTCTAGCCATACGAATGAAGTGGTCAATTACTTTCTCAGGCACTTTCTCCTTTGGCGGCGGTGCCGGTTTCGGTCCAAAATGGGCGTCCACTTGGGCTTGTACTATGGCTGTGTTTTGCTCCTTAGTCATGTCGTAAGGCCTCTGAGGAAGAGGAGCGAGGCTTGGACCATATTTATATCGCTTGCCTTCGCCTGTACTTCCTGAACTACCTCGACTCGTACCGCTACGCACCAAAGCTGCGGGATGTCTCTTCTGCGATTGCTGAGACGACGGAGACGGCTGACGTGGAGTTGGACCAGGTGAAGTGACCTGACGATGTGCCGGACTTGAAGCAGGAGGTGTGGCCTGACACGGTGCCGGACTTGCAACCAGAGAAGTGGCATGACGCTGTGCCGGGCTTGAAACCGGAGGAGTCATCTCACGCGTTCGGGGACTTGGAGGAGGTGGCGGACTTCGAGGAGGAGTCGTCTCACGCGTTCGTGGACTTGGAGGAGCGGGAGTCTGCTGACTCGGTGGCGGACTTCAAGGAGTCGGCAGACGACGCGGTGTCGGTGGACTTCGAAAGATTATGCAATCCTTTCTCCATAGGATGATACGATGTATGGCCTCTCCGAGTGTGCGCTCGTCTTCACCTTCAGGAATGTCAAGCGTTAGCCCCGAATATTGGTCCACCACTTCATCAACCATGACACGAGCATAGCCCTCTGGAATCGGGATGCAATGGTAGGTTGCTTTGGGGGTAACTGGAAAGGCAACGCCGTCCGCCACCTTCATGGATATGCTCTTCATTTTGGAGTGTAGCTCGCGGTTAGTGTTCTCTATGATGTCATCCACAGGGTTTTATCCAGCAGTGTGTCGCCCGGGGCAGAACCAACGCTGCTTCTCGGCATGGATGGGACGGTGCTATCCAATGCTGGATGATCATCCGCTTGCTGCTGCCGCTGCTGAGACCCCCTTTCCTGGCTAAGTGAGTCGATCTGCTGCTCCTGCTGCTGGAATTTGAGTGCCAGGTCCGCATGCCTTGCTTCTAGGCCTTGAAGGCATTCTGCGTCCTGCTTCCTCTGCTCCTCCTCCAGCTTCATCTTCTTCTCCTCCTCCATCTTCTTTCTTGCACGGGACCTGTAGTCGTCATTCCAGTCTGAAAAGCCCTCATACCAGGGAATACACCCATGCCTCGTGTTCTTTCCGGGTGTTCAGGATTTCCCAGGGCGCGCGTAAGCTCGTCGTTCTCTCTGTTGGGCGTGAACACCCCCGCTCGAGCTTCTTCTATTGTGTCAATTATCTTTTGTTCGGCTCCTTTTAGACTTGCCTTCTTCGAAACCATGCCTGTCTTTGGGTCCAACGCCCCCCCATGCGCATAGAACCAAGTTCTGCACCTGGGGGGCCAGTGCCAGGTAACCGGAGTGACCCCTGCATCCTCTATCTCTTGCTCAGACTTATCCCACTTAGGCAATGCCACCGTGTAGCCACCTGGACCCAGCCTATGGAACTGCGTCTTTCTTGCGGCATTTGCCTTGTTTTTCATCGACCGTTCCTTAGATATTTCTGAATCCTTGAAGGTCACGAAATCGTCCCAATGTTCTCTTTGCTTCTCCAGTGTTCCCTTGAAATCTGGAGTCTTCCTTTCATTAGCGAGGTAGTTGGCCCATACAGTTTTCTTGTGGGTGTTGAATGCAATTGCCATCTTCTTAAGAGCAGCGGCCTTGACTTTGTCCACATCTGCTTTAGTGAAATGATCTGGTAGGGTGAAATGTTCCATCAGAGATTTCACCAGGCCTTCTTTGGCTCTGCCATCGACCCAAGTAACACCTGGACGTTTAGTCTCTGGCTCTTTCCATTCTTGAATGGAGATCGGGAGTTTGTCCTTCACAAGAGCTCCGCACGGACGAGTCCACTTGTTCGCAATGTTCTTAGGCATGAGGGGTTCGCCACTAGGTTTGATGGATTCAATGTGGTACTTTACACCATCCTTCAACTATCTGCCTGGGCCTCGCTTTGTCTTGCTGTCTGTAGAAGCAGATTTGCTCGATCCAGAGGGCTGAAAGAAGAAAGATCGATTCGTTAATATATCTTCAATAAAAAAACATGTGATGATCACCATGATGCATGCTTATATAAATATACCTCGCCGGAAGTGTTTGTTATTTGAAGATCAGCATTGTCTGTGTCATCACAAACATTGTCTGTGTCATAATCATAATCATAGTTCATGACTTCATCAGTCCAGTCGTCGAGATCGAATATCTTTTCATCACCCTCTCCGGTATTGTTAAGATATTGGGAGCTGTCATCTGCTTCATTCAGATCATCTAGCCTATGAGGGCTGCGTATGATGTCGAACAATTCCTCTTCTCTCTTTCTGCCGGTATTGTCTGCCATAGCTTTTACTTTACTAATAATACAGAAGAAATATCAAACAATTTAGTATTCAAATTACAATGCATGGATGCAATTAATCAATAAGGAAAATCTGAATCTCGAATACATCCTCTCGAATATATAATCTCGAATACATCATCGTCTTAATATGTATAATCTCGAATACTATATATCGAATACATCACTGGCTAGGTACCTAATAAAGATCGAGTACTACAGAAGAATCTAGGGCGCCACTTGCGGTTCCTGGGGCGCGGGCGGTGCACACCCAAAGAGAAGGAACCATCACAGGATCATATCTCCGGTCATCTGCCCAAAGAACCCGCCAAGTAATGGAGAACCTGACGTCGTCCATAGCAGCCATGTAGCGATGGACGTGCTCATCTTCCTCCCTGACACGGCGACGCACCACCTCCGGCGGGGCCGGCTGCCTCTGCACCGAATGTGGCCCACGCGAACGCCACCAAAGAAGATCAGGGTCGACGACGGGACCCGAGGTCGGGTTCCTCACCAAGCGGCGCGCCCCTCCAGGTAGCACCTCCCAGAGCCAGCCCGGCGGAGCCCAGTCCCGGACATGGGTCCCCTAAAGCATGACGTCGTCGCGAACGGGTCGACGGCGAGGATGCGGGCCGGGCATATCGTCGAGAACAAATACTATATGCCCGCAAAAAGTAACATTTTTTAATGATTGGATTGTGATAACTAAAATTCTATATATATGCAAATTCTAACAATTTGACATTAATCTAATTCATCTAACTAAAACTAATTCTAAAATTTCATGATTATATAACTAACATTTCCATAACAATTCTAATATTTATATAACTAAAAAACAAAAAAATTGCTAACATTTCTATAAATATTTCTATAACTAAAAAACAGAAAACATGTATAACATTTCTATAAAACTAACATTTCTAATATTTATATAACTAAAAAACAGAATAATTTCTAACATTTCTATATCTATAAAACAGAAAAATTTATAACAAACAAACTAATGTGTGTAGTGTGTGTGTGTGTGTGTGTGTAGTGTGTGTGTGTGTGTGTGTGTGTGTGTGTGTGTGTGTGTGTGTGTGTGCGTGTGTGGACATTGGCGGCCGTGGCGAGCTCACCGGCGACGAAGGGGCGACGGGACGGGGCGGTGACGACGGGACGGGGCGGCGACGACGGGGCGACGGGACGGGGCGGGGTGGCCGGGGTGACGGGACAGGGCGGCGACGACGGGGCGCGGCGGGGCGCGGCGACGGGGACGACGGGGACGACGGGGACGACGGGGACGGGGACGGCCTGGGCGGTGATGTCGACGGGGGCGGCGACGAGGGGCGAGGATGGCCGGGGTCGGCGACGAGGGGCGGGGGCGGCGACGATCGGGGCAGGGCGGCGCGACGGAGGGAGGAAACAGAGGGAAGAACAGAGAGGGAAACTGAATTTTTTTCAAGTGTTGTATATATAGGATGGACCTTTAGTACCGGTTGGAGCCACCAACCGGTACTAAAGGTCTGTTTTGGCCAGGCCAAGCGGTGGGAAGCGCACCCCCTTTAGTACCGGGTGGTGGCTCCAACCGGTACTAAAGCCCCCCCCCTTTAGTACCGGTTTGTGCCACCACCCGGTACTAAAGGTGGTGTGCTGGCGCAGTGCCGTGCGACAAGTTTAGTCCCACCTCGCTAGTCGAAGGGCTACCGCACTGGTTTATAAGCCCCAGTGCGGTAGCTCTCTCGAGCTCCTCTCCTAAGCAGGCCTACTGGGCCTACCAATTCATTGCTGCCATGTGGGCCTACTGTGCCTTTGCGGGCCTGCATCCAGGTTGAGTTTCTAGTCGTATGCAGGCCGCTTTGGCCCAGTAGGCGGGTTTTTTTATTTTCTTATTTTTTTTGCTTTTTTATTTGTTTTATTTATTTTTGAGTTGTTTTTTTGCTGTATTTGGAGTTTCTTTGTGAATATTTTTGCTTTAGGTACAAAAATTTACAAACTTTGATCTGTTAGTGCCGGTAGTTTTCAAATTTGAATAGTTTAAATTTTGAATTATTTGAAATTTGTGTGAATCACTAGTTTGTGAATAACTTAACTTTGGAAAAAGATTTTTTAGTGATTCTTTTTTCTTATGTTTAATATTAGTGTGTTTCATCATTATATTCAATTTGGTAATGCTTAGGTTATTTAAAAAATGAAATGCCTTTGTAACATTTCAGTTTTCGTCGGAAACCCTGATACTTCGAAAAAGATTGTGCATTTTGTACACGAAGTGTATGCAGTTTTTGCCGTAACCCTCTCTACTTTTTTGCACATGCTATTTGTATGAAATTATGATACCATGCCAACTTTCAACCTTTTCTGAGTTCATTTCAAATGCTTTTCAATTTCAAGGTCATTTAGCTGGAAAAAAATCAGTAAATGCATGAAAAAGAATTTGTTTGCACATAAAATTTCTTCGCGTTTCAAATGCCAAAACACATAATTAACTACCCTAACTATTACAGACATTCCCTCCTGGGTGTGAAACACAGAAGAAAGTTATGATAGTGAAGCCGATCACATCCCAGATCTTTGGGTGTGAAACTTTTTCTTCTCGTGTGTCCCTTTGCGCCGTAGCCAGGGAAAATCTTCATCATTTAACTAGATGCTCGGGTCAATATTCACTGTGAATGGAGCAATTTCATCAAACTTTTCATAATCTTCTGATATGTCTGTCTTGTCATCCACTCACACGATGTTTCTTTTTCCTGAAAGAACTATGTGGTGCTTTGGCTCGTCATATGATCCATTCGCTTCCTTATTTTTTTCTTTTTCTCGGCCTGGTAGACATGTCTTTCACATAAAAAACCTGCGCCACATCATTGGCTAGGACGAATGGTTCGTCTGCATACGTAAGATTGTTGAGATCCACTATTGTCATTCCGTACTGCGGGTCTTCCGTTACCCTGCCTCGTGTCATATTGACCCATTTGCACCGAAACAAAGGGACCTTCAAATCACCTGATCCGTAGTTAAGTTCCCATATGTCCTCTATGTAACCATAATATGTTTCCTTTCCCGTGTTGGTTGTTGCATCAAAGCGGACACCACTGTTTTGGTTGGTGCTCTTCTTATCTTGGGCGATCGTGTAAAATGTATTGCCATTTATCTGGTACCCTTTGAAAGTCATTATATTCGAAGATGGTAACTGGGACAGCGAGTACAGGTCATTTTGAATATCGCCATCATTCAGGGCACGTTTCTGCAACCAACCGGCGAAAGTCCTCGTTTGTTCGCGTGTAATCCAGCCGTCAGACTTCTCCGGGTGTTTGGACTGTAAAAAATTCTTGTGTTCCTCCATATACGGAGCCACCAAGGCGGAATTCTGTAGAACTGTGTAGTGTGCTTCAGTGAGAGAATGCCCGTCCATACATATTATTTGATGCCCTCCTAGCGTGCCTTTTCCTTCCAGTCTGCCCTTATGCCGCGATTCAGGAACACCAATCGGCTTAAGGTCAGGAATAAAGTCAATACAAAACTCAATGACCTCCTCATTTTCATGTCCCTTCGAGATGCTTCCTTCTGGACTAGCACGGTTATGAACATATTTATTCAAGACTCCCATGAACCTTTCAAAGGGGAACATATTGTGTAGAAATACAGGGCCCAAAATGTTAATCTCTTCGCAAAGGTGAACTAGGACGTGCGTCATGATGTTGAAGAAGGATGGTGGGAACACCAACTCGAAACTGACAAGACATTGCACCAAATCATTCTGTAACCTTGGTATGATTTCTGGATCGATTACCTTCTGAGAGATTGCATTGAGGAATGCACATAGCTTCACAATGGCCAATCGAACGTTTTCCGGTAGAAGCCCCCTCAATGCAACCGGAAGGAGTTGCGTCATAATCACGTGGCAGTCATGAGACTTTAGGTTCTGGAACTTTTTCTCTGCCATATTTATTATTCCCTTTATATTCGACGAGAAGCCAGACGGTACCTTCATGCTGAGCAGGCATTCGAACAACATTTCCTTCTCTTCTTTGGTAAGAGCGTAGCTGGCCTGACCCTGATGTATGTCGTCTTTTCCGTGCATACGTTGCTGGTCCTCCCGTGCCTCTGGTGTATCTTTTGTCTTCCCATACACGCCCAAAAAGCCAAGCAGGGTCACGCAAAGATTCTTTGTCACGTGCATCACGTCGATTGCGGAGCGGACCTCTAGGTCTTTCCAATATGTCAGGTCCCAAAATATAGATTTCTTCTTCCACATGGGTGCGCGTCCGTCAGCGTCCTTCGGAACAGGTTGTCCGCTAGGACCCTTTCCAAAGATTACCTTCAAATCCTTGACCATATCATGTACATCAGCACCAGTACGGTGGCGAGGCTTCGTCTGGTGATCCGCCTCACCTTTGAAATGCTTGCCTTTCTTTCTTATGGGATGCCTGCTCGGAAGAAATCGACGATGTCCCAGGTACACATTCTTCTTACAACTATTCAAATATATACTGTCGGTATCATCTAAACAGTGCGTGCATCCGCGGTATCCCTTGTTTGTCTATCCTGAAAGGTTACTGAGAGCAGGCCAATCATTGATGGTCACGAACAGCAACGCCTTTAGGTCAAATTCTTCCCCCATGTGCTCATCCCACGCACGTACACCTGTTCCATTCCATAGTTGTAAGAGTTCTTCAACTAATGGCCTTAGGTACACATCAATGTCGTTGCCGGGTTGCTTAGGGCCTTGAATGAGCACTGGCATCATAATGAACTTCCGCTTCATGCACAACCAAGGAGGAAGGTTATACAAACATAGAGTCACAGGTCACGTGCTATGGTTGCTGCTCTGCTCCCCAAAAGGATTAATGCCATCTGTGCTTAGACCAAACCATACGTTCCTTGGGTCACCTGCAAACTCCTCCCAGTACTTTCTCTCGATTTTTCTCCACTTCGAACCGTCAGCGGGTGCTCTCAACTTTCCGTCTTTCTTACGGTCTTCTGCGTGCCACCGCATCGCCTTCGCATGCTCTTTGTTTTGGAACAAACCTTTCAACCGTGTTATTATAGGAGCATACCACATCACCTTGGCAGGAATCTTCTTCCTGGGGCGCTCACCCTCGACATCACCAGGGTCATCGCGACTGATCTTATAACGCAATGCACCGCATACCGGGCAAGCATTCAAATCCTCGTACTCACCGCGGTAGAGGATGCAGTCATTAGGGCATGCATGTATCTTTTGCACCTCAAACCCTAGAGGGCAGACAGCCTTCTTTGCTTCATACGTACTCTCGGGCAATTCGTTGTCCTTTGGAAGCATATACTTTATCATTACCAGCAACTTTCCAAATCCCTTGTCAGATACACCATTCTCTGCCTTCCATTGCAGCAATTCAAGTGTGGTGCCCAACTTTTTTTTGTCAGCTTCGCAATTTGGGTACAACAATTTCTTGTGATCCTCTAACATGTGCTGCAACTTCGTCCTCTCCAGATCACTTGCACAGTTTCTCTTTGCATCGGCAATGGCCCGACCTAGATCATCAGCGGGCTCATCTGATGCCTCTTCTTCAGCTTCTTTCTGCATTGCTGGCTCAGCTTCTTCCCCCATTGTTGTATCATCGTATTCAGGGAACCCATGGCCAGGATAGCCGTCGTCGTCCTCTTATTCTTCATTGTCTTCCATCATAACCCCTATTTCTCCGTGCTTGGTCCAAACATTATAGTGGGGCATGAAACCGGACTCAAATAGGTGGACGTGAATGGTTCTTGACGTAGAGTAACTGTGACCATTCTTACAGCCAGCACATGGACAAGGCATAAAACCATCCGCCCGCTTGTTTGCCTCAGCGGCAAGCAGAAAAGTATGCACGCCATTAATGAACTCGGGAGAGCATCTGTCATCATACATCCATTGTCGGCTCATCTTCATTACACAACACCGAATAGACCAAATTAATACAAGTTCATACATAAAGTTCATACATAAAGTTCATATACAACACTTATGTATTTGCAACATACAAATAACTCTCTAGCTAAAGAATTTAAATGCAACAACAAATGCGATGAAGATCGCAATTAAGGTAACAATCGATCCAACAACATAATGATACCAAGCCACACTATCAATGGCATATTTTCTAATCTTTCTAATCTTCAACCGCATTTTCTCCATCTTGATCTTGTGATCATCGACGACATCGACAACATGCAACTCCAATTCCATCTTCTCCCCCTCAATTCTTTTCAATTTTTCTTTCAAATACTCGTTTTCTCTTTCAACTAAATTTAACCTCTCGACAATAGGGTCGGTTGGAATTTCCGGTTCACATACCTCCTAGATAAAAATATCTATGTCAACTTGATGGGCATAATTTGTCATAAACAAGAAATGCAACAACTAGTTTTAAAAAAGAATATACCACATCTGAATCATAACAAGGACGAGGGCCGACGGGGACGGATATCAAAACCATGGCACTATGTATAACAAACAACGTACGGGTAAGATAATTATACGAGTAACTATATATCCAAATCACATAAACATCAATTTGGTAATGTAAAACATTCATGAACAAGAGCCTCACCAGAAGGTGGTGCCGGCGACGGGACGGTGCGGGCGATCGACGGTGGTTAAGACGGAGATTTAGAAGGCACTAAGTAAACCACACCTACATATACAAACTAAGTGTTATTTTTGTGCTCAAATTGCATATAAATCAAATACTAGCAAATATAATTATTCCTACGAAATTAATCACTATACAAAGCATTGCAAGAGCCAATCTAGCAATGAGAGTTGAAAGGACAAAGTTGCTAACCTTTGTGGTCATTTGAATGGATGGGGGCCTTCAAATCTTGACAAATTTTGGGCAAAATTTGTGAGGAGCTCGAGGAGAGAGGGGGAAGAACAGAGGAAGTGAGGGGAAAGGGGAAGAACAGAGTGGCTCGGGGGGGATGAAGGGTTTATGTACGTCGACCTTTAGTACCGGTTCATGCCACGAACCGGTACTAAAGGTGCTGGACGGGCCCCAGACTAACAACACCCTGCCACCACCCTCTTTAGTACCGGTTCGTGGCACGAATCGGTACAATAGGTTCGCCACGAACCGGTACTAATGAGAACGGTCGGCTAGCCGTTGGAACCGGCACTATTGGACACATTAGTGCCGGCTCAAAACCAAACTGGCACTAATGTGTCTCATATTAGGTCCTTTTTCTACAAGTGTAGAGACAAATGTGGGGGGAGGAGGGGGCGAGGGGACTTTGCGAGCATCCAGACAGCACCAAAGCCCGCTTCCTCGCACACGCGCATTCCCGGTCGGCGCCAGCTGCCCGCATCCATGTCGCTGTAGGGCGGCCAGTTCACATTGAAGACGGATCCAGGGCAGAAGCGACCTCTCATTGGCTCCTCCATTGAAGCGGCGCGTCGGCCACGGCGCCGCCCGTGATGTGTCCCCGGTTTCCGTGCCTGTTTAATGCTGGCAATGCGTTACTAGACGAGACATGACAAATATTTACCACGCCAGTTCAATGCCACATCCTTCTGTATGCTGCCATTAAGCGGGCTCGTCGGCCGAGAAACCCACTCTAGTGTTGCGCATTGACGCACCCGGATGCCTTGTCTCACCGAAATCTTCTATTTAAAGGTGGCTAAACTCAGGTAACTCCATGCCACAATACAAGATTCTCCCCATCCTTCTCCCTTGCACCACATCCGCCATGACTGCAGGCGGCGAAGCTCTGTGGGACATGCTTTCCGCTGAGAGGAAGCACGAGGTGGCCGCCCTTGCCGGCCAGCTCGCTTAAGGTCTATGGCGACAAGGACGACCCCACGATGAAGATGGGCTCCGATGACACCGGCCCGGCGCCTGTGCATGCTAGCTTCACCATGGAGAAGGCAGAGGCGCACAACAACGCCGGCATGGCGGAGGTGCGGCCTGCGCTGGCGCCTATGTCGATGTTCCAGCAGGCGCACGAGGAACAATGGTAAAATTTGTTCCTCCCAAAGTAGCACCGGCTGGCGGAGGGCCAGATGGACGGCAATTTGCGAGCAAGAAGGCCGTGGTTCGTCGTGGGTCCGTGCACTATACGACGCCATCCGCGCTCAATTATCCCCTCACCAGGTAGCGGACGAGCTCGCCAGGAAGCGGCCGCCGCAGCTGATGGTGATTGTGGACGAGAACAACGCTAGCTACGCCTCCTACCCCTGTCGACAAAATATCGGGTGGGCCGGTTCGACGATGACAGCGCCGGCGCCACAATCCCATCGTGGACCTCATGTCCACCTGCGAAGGATGTGGTGCAGACTACTCCGAGGATGAGTAGGGCACGGAAGGCGGCGAGGCCTGGTGTCCCATGTGAGCCAGTCTGTCTCCCGTGTTCTACTCTTCCTCGCCGAAGACCGTAGCTTCACTTCATCGGTCTTGTCGCCGATGGACATGAAGACGGCGGATGGAGGGCGGCAAGGGCTTCGGTGCCGGACGTAACCGTATGATAGTTTTAGGGGGCCAGAACATTTTTTTCTGTTCTAAATGTTCAAAATCTAATGAAAATCCACCGTGTTTGCATGAATGTCGTCTAGTTTGTAAAAAATCCTTGTGTTTGCACGAATTTCGGCCGATTGGTTGAAAAAGTGTTTGAGATGTATGCGGATAGCGTTGGATGGCGGCCTTCTTCATCCGTGTCCACGTACTGGTCCCTATCGACGGACGAATGCGGGGGAAAATTTACGGATTGTCGTTGATGATGTCCTTACTTCTCCAAATAAATAGTGACTTACGTACGACGGCCTAAGGCATGTGCAATAGCTTAGACAGCTCTTGTCCATAGCCCCTGTTCATGTTACATATAGCACGTACTGCAAACAGCTTTTATAATACCTTGTCTATATATATTTAGTTGTGTTTGTATATGCTCTGAGATTACGGGGGTAATTGAACTGATCCTGGAAGGAATAACGGCTAGATGCAAAAACCCTTCATAATGCCGAGGAAGGCCGTTGTTCAGCAGCAATTTTTATGAGATTACACGGACAATAATTCTACTCATAGACAGTTTCTCTTCCATCCTTCTCTTCCCTCCATGTAATCAAATATCCTAGGCAGGCTTGGTTATAGACAGGTCAACCCCTTTGTACATGCCCTAATAAAAACCGGAAGAGCCATAGTTGCTCGCTGGACTATGTCCCAAACAAAAGGGAGAGCAACTAGTTGAGTAGCGCTTCTTCGGGAGCCGCCACGTGTCATGCTCTGCGTGTTTTCTTTGGATTTTGTTTTTTTATTTTTCGCACACATTTTCGGCTTTTTAGATGGTTCTTTTTGTTTTTATTTTTTTATTTTTCACCGGTATTTCCGAGCTTTTCGACAAAAAAATGATTTTTTCTGCGCAAAAAGACACATATTTTCTCATGAGAGGCATGGTTTTTTTTTCACGAGAGGCACGGCCGTGCCTCTAGGAAACACAAAAAATGTGTTTTTTCTATATTTTTTTTTCTTCCGTGGGAGGCACTGTTTAGCTTTCGCTAGAGGTATTGTTTTCCATCGGCGAGAGGCATGGCCGTGCCTCTCGGATACGTGAAAAAATATGCTCTCTTTTTTTCTTTCAAGAGAGGCATGATTTTGCTTTCGTGAGAGTCACGGCCATGCCTCTCGAAAACGAAAAAATATGTTTTTGTTTTCTTTTTTTTTCCATCTTCCGCGAGAGCCACGGTTTTGCTTCCGCGAGGAAACAAAAAAGAAACACATTTTTTTAATTCCGTGAGAGGAACAGTTGTGCTTGCTCAAGAGGCACGGTTTTGCTCTCGGAAAGGAAAAGAACGTGTTTGCTCTTTTTTTTCATGAGAGACATGATTTTGCTTACGTGAGAGGCACATATTTGTTTTCGTGAGAGGCACAGCCGTGCCTCTCGAAACGGCTTCTGAAAAGAGAAAAATGCGCTCCTGATTCGGTTTTTTCGTCAGGTATTTTTTTATAAAAAAAGATTGTCAAAATCTATTAACATGGAATCTAGTTTTGAAGATCTCGACACATGGAATCCAACGGTGAAAACGGTTCAAGATTTGGACGCATGGTTTAAGAGATAATTTTTTTTTGAATAAACGGATCTACGAAAAAAGAAAAAAAATTCAAGTTGCGACAAGTGACGCACATGCGGTGTCAGTTGTCACAACCTGAAGAGGGAAGTGGTCTTTAGAAGGAGTACTCATTAATTAATGATTTCGAACAAAAGGAGTAATCCGTTGGCTCATGTATGGATCGATCCAGTATACCAGAAAAAAAGGGGATGCCAAACAAGTCATGTTGAGTGTTCATGCCATCATGACAAGAGCGCAAGGGCGGATCCAATGGGGTGCCATGGACTATTAGACAAACTTATAATGATGTTTAGACAAAGTTATACTATTTGTAGTGTATCTTCCACAATTTTTCAATGGATTTATTGAAGTTATATCACCTCTGTATTTTATGTATATTGTGGCACCCCAACTGGTCCCCCGATTCGCATACTGATGCAGAAGCCAATTTACAGATCAGCGTTGAAGATGCCCTCATGTGCCACTTTGTTGCTGTATCTCATAAAAATGTTTGAAACTTGAAACTCACTTTCTTAAATCTCTGCATTAGCTCCCTGGCGTCCATGACGAGAGGAAAGAGGGCAGATTGCTTACTCGCCTTGGGTGACAGTAAGCCAGGGATGGATGAGCAATCTGTCTCCACGCAAACATGCCCATTGTAGACTTTTTGTTTGCTAAGAGCAACTATGGCGGACCCCGCAAAACGCCCCGGCCCGCAAAATAACCGCCAACTTGCGGGTTGGCGTCAAAAAATATGCACGGGCAGACCCTGCAAAACGCCCCGGCCTGCAAATTTTTTTGCGGGGCGCGGCAAATCTTCTCCCTCAACCTCCATCTTCACGGGCTGGGAGGTCGACCCGAGCTCAACCCCAATCCAGCGCGAGATTTGGCGGGAGGGACATTTCCGCCCCCCTTTCCCGCTCCCCGCACCCTTCGCCATCATTGCCCCCCTCCGAGAGCTCCGGCTGCTCCTCCCCGGCCGTCCCTCGCCGCCATGGATGACCCCATGTTGTCCCCCATCACCGTCGAGGTCGCGCACGCCCCTTCCCCTCGAGCGGATCTCGTCGCCGGCCATGTAGGCCCCGCCGGCGTCGCCCAAGCACACGCCACGCCTGCCCGCAAGCGGCAGGGCAACGCGCTTGTGCAGGGCGGGAATCCGACTGCCCCCGCCGCGCTGGCCCATGCTCCGGGCGCCAATGCCGCTGTGCGATCCCGGTCGGCGATGGAGAAGGCCGGCAAGGTCGCAGGCGTAAAGCGGAGGAAGGTTCCGACTTGAAGGAACAAATCTTCTTCAACCTCTCACTCCACCCCCCCCCCCAAGGTGGTGCTCCGGCGGTGCCCACTAGTAGAAAAAGGGCCATTTGTCCCGGTTCGTAAGGGCCTTCTATCCCGGTTTAAGAACCGGGACTAAAAGGTCAGTACTAATGCCCTTGGCCTTTAGTCCCGGTTCTTACACGAACCGGGACAGATGGTCCTTCACGTGGCCACTGCGGCCAGCCCAGGCAGGGGGGCCTTTGGTCCCGGTTGGTGACATAAACCGGGACCAAAAGGCATCCACGTGTCAGCAGCTGACTGGAGCTGAGTTTTTTTTGAAAGGGGCTGGTTTAGGGGTTATGGGGGTTAATTTAGGTTGTTATTAGCTAGCTAATAGAGAGAAGTATCCTCTCTTATATCTTCGTGCTTCACTAGTAGAAAGCAGGGTTTTTGTCCCGGTTCGTAAGGGCCTTTAGTCCCAGTTCTTGAACCGGGACTAATAGGTCGTTACTAATGCCTCCCCCCTTTAGTCCCGGTTCTTACACGAACTGGGACAGACGGGCATCCACGTGGCCACTGCGAGCAGCCCAGGCAAGGGGGCCTTTGGTACCGGTTGGTGACATGAACCGGGACCAAAAGGCTTCCGTGTGTCAGCAGCTGGCTGGAGCTGAGGTTTTTCTTTTTTTTAAAAAAGTGGCTGGTTTAGGGGTTTTGGGGGTTAATTTTTGGTTGTTATTAGCTAGCTAATAGAGAGAAGTGTCATGTCTTATATCTTCGTCCTTGGTTTACCAACGCTACTGCTATGTTCATTTCACCCGCTCATATATAATAACTCATGCATGCTCGCATCATACATCATCATATATAATAACAAGTCCTACTAATCATGCATCATCATACAACTTCTACTCATTATTAATAACAAGTCATACGATCATCATCCTTATAGTCATCGAACCCAACCCTACATAATTGTTCTTACCACATGAACATCAGTATCAGGTAGGACCTAAACACCCTTAAGGTAAAACAACATAAAACAATATAGACCCTGACTCTCCATTATGAAGAATGGAGATCATCCTGTCTCCAATTCTTGCGCTTCGCCTCCTTTTGCTTCCAACAAGCTCCTTACAACTGTCCATATATTTTTTCCATTCTTTGATTGTCATGTCTCCACTTCTTTTAGAAATCCGGTATGGACAGTTGAGATTCGTAGGACGACCAGGTTGTATGTTCAAAACATCAAGGCGACCGTGCGTATACATCAGATGAGGCACACAATCATTCGGGATTATCTGTTGAAAAACATAGTAATAACTTCGTAGTTAGCAATGATGTACTAGTTTTAGAAGTATGCAAAAAGATGCACGGATGTCGTAATAGTAAAAAATCTTACCAGGGTATCTCCATGGTAGTTACCGTAGTTCAACACGTGCACTAGTGGCACGTATTGACTATAATGTTGAGGAGTTCGATTGTAGACATTGTAATTCTCAAGATCAGTACAAAATGCAATCAGATGATTTTTCTCCTTATAAGTTAATTCGGAGCCATCGGTGTAGTGGGTTTTGTCTACCATCTTCCACACATTCTTTGAAGAATGAAAATAAGCTGTCAATGGAAATAAGATGCCAACTATTTTGAAATAAACAATATAAATTAATTAATAACTATGTTAAGCTCACATGGGGAAGAATTTGAGGTGTATCCACAAGGACCCAAATGTCCATATTGTCTTGCTCGATTGTAGGATCACCAAGATCCATGGTGACAAGCATACCCTCATCAAAACCATACATCTTGCAAAGTGCTTCCCAATTTTTGCAACCAAAATGGGTTACACTCTCAGCATTGTACAACTTTACTTTAAAATTCACACCATGATGGGTGGGTCCTTAGGAGAATTTTTTTGGTTTCCATACTTTCATGGTCTTCAAAACCCATCCTCTCCAAGACATAGCGTCTTGCATAGCATGGGATAAGCTAGTCAAACTGGAAAAGATGAAAAATACACGTTAAAATAGTTGAAGTCGTGCTTAATTACGAAAAAATTATTGTCGTCCTTGCGTACCGTATGAACATCGAACGTCTCCTCGAGCTTAATGTTGAAGTGCCGATCTTCGTCCAGCTCAATAAACCTGTCGCACATACCTCGGTCGTCGTGGCACCAGTCGCACTCCCCCGGGCGGTTTTCGTCGTCCGAGTACGACATTTCCGGCCTAAGTTCATAATTCAAATATTAAACTTGTACAATTAAAAATATGTACTACTAAAAACCTAAATTAGATCATTATTATTAATCACGGGTTGATTATCGGTGATGGTACGTAGCTCCTCCTTTCATTCCCGAGTGCATTATTACACCAAATTGTCTAGCACACGGGAATGAAGGAGAAGCTACCCCCACGACGGCGTGGATGATGGAGGGGGCTCCTAGATTTCTGCATAGAGTGCTCTTCAATTTTAGCATTCAAAGTAGGAGTACTTTTCCAATATGAGCATTCAATAAGCAAAACCAAATCGTAAAATAAAGTAGTATTCAAATTAGCATGCATTCAATTATAACCAAAATTACATCATCTCTTGTGTCCGTACATCGTCGAATATTATCACTAATACTCCTTGAATACTATTATATATATAGCATCGCTAATTAATACAGCTAGAACCATAGTGCCCGACGGGTATCGTCGCGGGCGGTGGACACCCAAAGATAAGGAACCATCACAGGATCATAGCTCCAGTGAGATCCCTGAAGAACCTACCAGGTATTGTCGAACCTGCCTTTCAATGCAACCATGTAGCAACGGACGTGCTCGTCCTCCTCGCTGACACGGTGACGTACCACCTCCTCGGTGTCCAGAAGCCTCAGCACCGTCACTGGCCCACGCGACCGCCACCAAACAAGGATCGGGTCAACAACGGGCTGCCTCCTCACCAACCTACGTCCCCCAGAAGGTAGCACCTCCCAATACCAGCCCGGCGGAGCCCAGTCCCGAACATGGCCCTGATCAAGCCGCCCTCCACCGCCGAGTCGACGACGACGAGGATGCGGGATAGGCATCGTCGACGTTGATGCGGGAACTACTTCTATATATAGTTAAATAACGTAGTTTTATTAATTAAATCAACTAGTTCAACTACTAAGCACTTACTATAAATAAATAAAGTAGTACTTACTAAAAACAAACTACTTTTATATATAGTAAAATAAAGTAGTTTATTAAATCAACTAGCTAGTTCAACTATATATGAAGCACTTACTATAAATAAAATAAAGTATTACTTACTAAAAATAAACTAGTTTAACTATAGTTCTATTATTTATCTAACTAATTATATTACACACTTTCTCTTCTATTTTTTTCCTTTTTCCTCTATTCTAAGTATGAACATATTCATAAATGACTTCTATCATTCAAAATTTTCCTATACATACACAGTATGAACATATACATAAATTGACAAAGAAAATACTATGAACAAAAATCATTAAAATTCTATGAACGAAATTACAACAGAAAAAAATCATAAAAATTCTATGAACAGAAAAAAATCATAAAAATTTGACATATTCAAGCATAATATCTGAACAGACATATTCAACAATACAAACATTGCATATATTTGACAATGATATCTGAACTTTGCATATATTTGAACATACAAACATGCATATTCAACAATAATATCACCAAAAAAATCTATTAACAGAAAAAAATCTAACACAATATGAAAAAATTAATTACACAATATGGAAAAAAATCTAATAGAAAAATCTATGAACTACACATTTAAATTACTACACATCTAACAAAAAAATCTATGAACTACAGAAAATCTAACAAAAAAATCTAACAAAAAAATCTAACAAAATCTAACTCAATTAACTACACATCTAAATTATACTACACATCTAAATTAAGTACTACTAACATCAAATTAAATTAGCAAAATTTTTGCTCACGGCGACGGTGTCGGGGACGGCGACGGCGAGGTGTGGCGCAGGGCGGGGCGGCGCGGCGACGGTCGACGGTGAGGTGTGGCGTGGGCCGGGGCGGGGCGGCGACGGCGTTGGGGCGGCGCGGGGCCGGGCGGCGCGGGACAAGGGCGTGGCGAGGGCTGGCTCGGGCAGCCTGCCGGCGTCGTGGATGGATTCGCCGCCGTCGGGGGAGAGGAGGAGGAGAGATCGAAGTGGGGATGGGAAGTTCTGAAATTTTCCTAAGTGCTACTTATATAGCAAAGGTTTTGGTCCCGGTTCGTGGCACAAACCGGGACTAATGCACCCCTTTAGTCCCGGTTGGTGCCACCAATCAGGACCAAAGGCCTCTTTTCAGCAGCCCAAAGGGCAGGAAACAGAGACCTTTGGTCCCGGTTGGTGCCACAAACCGGGACAAAAGAGGGGCATTGGTCCCGGTTGGTGGCACCAACCGGGACCAAAGGTCGTGTGCTGGAACTGGCGCGGTGCAGTGCTATGTTTAGTCCCACCTCGCTAGCCGAGAGGGCCTCGGAGTGGTTTATAAGCCCTGCCGAACCAACCACTTCGAGCTCCTCTCTACTGCAGGCTTACGGGCCTAAAATCACTCTATGTGCTTGTGGGCCTATTGGGCCTATTGCAGGCCTGCATCCTGGCCCTAGTAATGGGTTTCTAGTCGTATGCAGGCCGTGGTGGCCCTGTAGGTGGCACTTTTTTTTAATTTTTCCCTGTTTTGTTTTGCTTTCTTTTTTGTTTCTAGTTACTTATTTATTTTCTTTTAAGATAATTCTTTTTGCTATTAAAGTTTGTAACAAAATTCTAATTACTTATTTATTTTCTTTTATGATAATTCTTTTTGCTTTTAATGTTTTGAACAAAATTCTAATTACTTATTTATTTTCTTTTATGATAATTCGTTTTGCCTTTAGTGTTTTGAACAAAATTCTAATTACTTATTTATTTTCTTTTACGATAATTATTTTTGCTATTAAAGTTTGTAACAAAATTCTAATTACTTATTTATTTTATTTTATGATAATTATTTTTGCTTTTAATGTTTTGAACAAAATTCTAATTATTTATTTATTTTCTTTTATGATAATTCTTTTTGCTATTAAAGTTTGTAACAAAATTCTATATAATTTTAGTTTCAATAATACTAGAGGTTTATAAAAGCTTTTTAGTTGATTCCTTTAGTACCAGTTCTAAGGCTGTTACAAAGATCTTTTATTTGGTACAGGTTTTAAGGCTGGGGCCCCACGAGCACCTTTTAGTACCGGTTCGTGGCAAGGATCGGTAAAAGAGTTTTTTAGTTGATTTTTTCTGCAGCTGTTTTTTAGTCCCACCTAGCCAAGCGAGAGGCACTTGGAGTGGTTTATAAACCCTGAGTGTAGAGACGATGAAGGGAGAAGCACAGTGCTCACCTGCACGTTGTCCTGAAGCTAAGCAACGTGCAGGTGAGCATTGTGCCTCTCTTTTATTTTGGCATGGTATCGTCATTTCATCCACATAGCATATGCAAGAAAGTTGAGAGGGTTACGGCAAAAACTGGATGCACTTCGTGTACAAAACGGACAATCTCTTTCGAAGTATCAGGATTTCATACGTTTCAAATGAACTACAAAAAGGTTGAAAGTTAGCATGGTAACCATGGATAATCTTCATCATTTATCAGGATGCTTGGGTCAGCCTTGACTTTGAAGGGAGGAATTTCATGAAACTTTTCATAATCTTCGGACATGTGTGTCTTGCCCTCCACTCCCACGATGTCCCTTTTTCCTGAAAAAACTATGTGGTACTTTGGCTCATTGTATGTGCATCGGAGGTGAATTAGAGCACCCAAATGCCCTCACCTCACCGGATTGAAAAAACAAAGCACTGTGGAGTGCTCTGCTGCGGCGGTGGGTATATATAGGCAAGTTATTTGTCCTGGTTCGTGGCATGAACCGGGACTAAAGCCACCCCTTCTATCCTGGTTCATGCTACGAACCGGGTCCAATGGTTGTGGGCCAGCAGCGAGGACCATTGGTCCCGGTTCGTGGCTCGAACCGGGACAAATGGTTCTACACGAACCAGGACCAATGTCCACGAGGCCCCGGCCGGCCCCCTGGGCTCACGAACCGGGTCTAATACCCCCCATTGGTCCCGGTTCTTGAAGAACTGGGACTAATGGGCTGGCTAGGGCCGAACGGTAGCCCTATTTTCTACTAGTGCTTGGTTTACCAGCGCTACTGCTATGTTCATTTCACCCGCTGATATATAATAACTCTTCATGCTCGCATCATACATCATCATATATAATAACAAGTCCTACTAATCATGCATCATCATACAACTTCTACTCGTTATTAATAACAAGTCATACGATCATCATCCTCATAGTCATCAAACCAACCCTACTTAATTGTTCTTAGCACATGATCATCAGTATCAGGTAGGACCTAAATACCCTTAAGGTAAAATAGCATAAAACAATATAGACCCTGACTCACCATTATGAAGAATGGAGATCATCCTATCTCCAATTCTTGCGCTTCCCTTCCTTTTGCTTCCAAGAACCTCCTTACGACTGTCCGTACATTTTTTCCATTCTATGATTATCAGGTCTTCACTTCTTTTAGAAATCCGGTATGGACAGTTGAGATTCATATGATGACCTGGTTGTATGTTCAAAACATCAAGGCGACCATGCGTATACATCAGATGAGGCACACAAGCATTCGGGATTATCAGTCGAAAAACATAGTAATAACTTTGTAGTTAGCAATGATGTACTAGTTTTAGAAGTATGCAAAAGATGCATGGATGTCATAATAGTAAAAAATATTACCAGGGTTTCTCCATGGTAGTTACCGTAGGTCAACACGTGCACTAGTGGCACGTACTGACCATAATGTTGAGGAGTTCGATTGTAGATATTGTAATTCTCAAGATCAGTACAAGATGCGATCACATGATTTTTCTCCTTATAAGTTAATTCGAAGCCATAGGTGTAGTGGGTTTTGTCTACCATCTTCCGCGCATTCTTTGAAGAATGAAAATAAGCTGTCAATGGAAATAAGCTGTCAACTATTTTGAAATAAACAATATAAATTACTTAATAACTATGTTTGAGAAGCTCATATAGGGGAAGAATTGGAAGTGTATCAACAAGGACCCAAATGTTCATATTGTCTTGCTCGATTTTAGGATCACCAAGATCCATGGTGACAAGCATACCCTCATCAAAACCATACATCTTGCAAAGTGCTTCTCAATTTTTGCAATCAAAATGGGTTACACTCTTAGAATTGTACAACTTTATTCAAAATCCACACCATGATGGGTCCTTAGGTGAATTTTTTTTTGTTTCCATACTTTCATGGTCTTCAAAACCCTTCCTCTCCAAGACATAGTGTCTTGCATAGCATGGGATAAACTAGTCGAATTGGAAAGGATGAAAAATACACGTTAAAATAGTTGAAGTCGTGCTTAATTATGAAATAAACTATTGTCGTCGTTGTGTACCGTTTCAACATCGAAGGTCTCCTCGAGCTTAATGCTGAAGCGCTGATCTTCGTCCAGCTCAAGGAACCTGTCGCACATACCTCGGTCGTCGTGGCACCAGTCACACTCCCCCGGGCGGTTTTCGTCGTCCGAGTACGACATTTCCTATGTTCATAATTCAAATATTAAATTTTACAATTAAATATATGTACTAAAAAACCTAAATTAGATCATTATTATTCATCACGGGTTGACTATCGGTCTGTCGAGCCTTTTCTTGAAAACTCTCAGCTCATGTGGTGTACATATTCGACTGTCAGTGATGGTAGCTCCTCCTTCCATTCCCGAGTGCATTATTACACCAAATTGTCTAGCACATGGGAATGAAGGAGAAGCTACCCCCACGACAACAGTCGGGATTCTTCGTCCTCTCATATGTATATGGTTGGAGACTCTCCCTCACTGATTCCTCTCTGACATTTGCGACCGTCGGTGATGGTAGCTCCTACTTTCGTTCCCGAGTGCCTTACAGCAAATTGTGTCTAGCACACGGGAACAAAGGAGAAGCTACCCCCATGACCGTCAGTGGAGACTCGACAGACTTAAAGTCAAACCGATGACTCATATTATAGGACTCATATTGACATGGATATTTGCCTGGTCTCACCTCGAGGTCGGAGGGGGGGGGGTCGGTGACGGGGACGACGGCGTGGATGATGGAGGGGGCTCCCAGATTTTTCATAGTGCTCTCCAATTTTAGCATTCAAAGTAGGAGTACTTTTCCAATATGAGCATTCAATATGCAAAACCAAATCATAAAATAAAGTAGTATTCAAATTAGCATGCATTCAATTATAAGCAAAAGTACATCATCTCTTGTGTTCGTACATCGTCGAATATTATCACTAATACTCCTCGAATACTATCATACATATAGCATCGCTAATACAACTAGAACCGTAGCCCCCGACGGGTATCGTCGCGGGCGCTGGACACCCAAAGAGAAGGAACCATCATAGGATCACAGCTCCAGTGAGATCCCTGAAGAACTTGCCAGGTATTGTCGAACCTGCCCTCCAACGCAACCATGTAGCGACGGGCGTGCTCGTCCTCCTCGCTGACACGGTGACGTACCACCTCTGCGGTGTCCGGAAGCCTCGGCACCATCACTGGCCCACGTGACCGTCACCAAACAAGGATCGGGTCAAACACGGGCTGGCTCCTCACCAACCTACACCCCCCGGAAGGTAGCACCTCCCAATACCAGCCCGGCGGAGCCAAGTCCCGGACATGGCCCCTCTGATCAAGAAGGCCTCCTCCGCCGAGTCGACGACGAGGATGCGGGATAGGCATCATCGACGTCGATGCGGGATTAATTGCTTGAACTAAAAAATAAACTAGTTCTATTAATTTTCTTGCTAAAAATAAACTACTTCTATATATAGTAAAATAAAGTAGTTTTATTAAATCAACTAGTTCAACTACTAAGCACTTACTATAAATAAATAAAGTAGTATTTACTAAAAATAAACTACTTCTATAGTAAAATAAAGTAGTTTTATTAAATCAACTAGTTCAACAATATATTAAGCACTTACTATAAATAAAATAAAGTAGTACTTACTAAAAATAAACAAGTTTAACTAATTCTATTATTTTTATAACTAATTATATTAAACACTTTCTCTTCTTATTTTCCTTTTACCTCTCCTACTTTTTCTTCTAAATATGAACATATACATAAATGACTTTGATCATACACAATTTTCCTATACATACACAATATGAACATATACATAAATTGACAAAGAAAATTCTATGAACAAAAAAATCATTAAAATTCTATGAACAAAATTACAACAGAAAAAAAATCATAAAAATTCTATGAACAGAAAAAAGTCTAACACAATATGAACAAATTACAACAACTCAATTAACTACACATCTAAACTACACATCTAATTAAATTAGCAAAATTCATATAAGCTCACGGGGATGGCGACGGTGAGGGGCGCGGCGAGGGAGACGGGCAGGGGACGGCGACGGCGACGGTGAGGGGCGGCGCGGCGACAGGCGACGAGCAAGGCAAAGCCGGCGGCGTCGTGGGGCGCGGGGCGGCGACGACATCAGGGCGGTGCGGGACGGAGTCGGAGGCAGGGCGACGATGGCGACAGCAAGGCGCGGAGGGGCAGCCTGGCGGCGGCGTCGGGGTGGGGAAGACGAACTGAATGAAATTTTCATGAGTGCTAGTTATATAGATGAAGCATTGGTACCGGTTCGTGGCACCAACCGGTACCAATGCCCCCCTTTAGTCCTGGTTGGTGCCACCAACCGGGAGCAAAGGCCTCTTTTCAGGCCTTTGGTCCCGGTTGGTGGCATCAATAACCGGGACTAAAGGGGGGTCATTGGTCTCGGTTGGTGCCACCAACCGGTACCAATGCTCCTCTTTAGTCCCGGTTGGTGGCACCAAACGGGACTAAAGGCCTTGTGCTGGCGCAGTGCGGTGGGAAGTTTAGTCCCACCTCGCTAGCTGAGAGAGCTTAGCACCTGTTTATAAGCCATGTTGGGCCTATTGGGCATGCGGGCCTGCATCCGGGCCCACGTACAGATGGGTTTCTAGTCGTATGCTGGCCGTGTGGCCCATTAGGCGGCATTTTTTATTTTTTTTCCAGTATTTTTTTGTTATTTGAATTATTTATTTTCTTTTGATTTTTGCTTTATTTTTTATTCTTTTTTGCTTTTAGCTCAGAATAATTATAAACTTTCTGTTACTCCATTAGTTTCCAAATTTGAATAGTTTAAATTTTAATTCTTTGAAATTTGTGTGAATCACTAGTTTGTGAATAACTTCACTATAAAAATATATTTTGAGTGATTCTTTTTCCTGCTATTTAATATTACTGTGTTTTATCATTATATTCAAAAAAAGATTTTGTTATTTTAGTTTCTATAAAATTTTTTTATGAAAATTCTTTTTGCTACTAAAGTTTCTAACAAAAAATTCTTTATGATAATTCTTTCTGCTTTTCATGTTTTGAACAGAAAATACTTTGATAATTTTAGTTGCATAAATTTTGTATAATTTTAGTTTAAAAAATACTAGAGGTTTATAAAAGCTTTTTAGTTGATTCCTTTTTCTATTAGAGTTTTATAAAAGCATTTACTGGTTTTTTTGAGCTATAAGACCTTGAAATTAAAAAGCATTTCAAATAAACTCTAAAAAGGTTGAAAGTTGGCATGGTATCATCATTTCACCCACATAGCATGTACTAAAAAGTTGAGAGGGTTATGGGAAAAACTGGATACACTTCGTGTACAAAATGGACAATCTCTTTCGAAGTGTCAGGGTTTCATACGGAAACTCATCTGTTACACAGGGATTTCATTTTTTAATACTTATTTGAACTCCTGACTTTTTGTGTGTTCAAAATGCACCATTCAAAGCCACATCATCAATTTTCAACCCTTTCTGACTTCATTTATTATTTTTTATGCATTTACTGATTATTTTGAGCTATAAGACCATGAAATTGAAAAGCATTTCAAATGAATTCTGAAAAGGTTGGACGTTGGCATGGTATCATCATTTCATCCACATAGCATGTGCAAGAAAGTTGAGAGGGTTATGGCAAAAACTGGATGCACTTCATGTACAAAACAGACAATCTCTTTCGAAGTATCAGGATTTCATACTGAAACTTGTCTGTTACAACAGGCATTTCAAATGAACTACGAAAAGGTTGAAAGTTGGCATGGTATCATCATAACAGTTGTGGACAAAGTCTTCACTTTTTCTTCGCTTGTGTCCTTTCCTTATTGCGCCGTAACCATGGATAATCTTCATCGTTTATCAGGATGCTTGGGTCAGCCTTGAATTTGAAGGGAGGAATTTCATAAAACTTTTCATAATCTTCGGACATGTCTGTCTTGCCCTCCACTCCCACGACGTCCCTTTTTCCTGAAAGAACTTTGTGGCACTTTGGCTCATCGTTTGATGTATTCGCTTTCTTATTTTGTTTCTTTTTCTCAGTTTGGTAGACATGTCCTTCACATAGATAACATGTGCCACATCATTGGCTAGGACAAACGGTTCGTCAGTGTACCTAAGATTGTTCAGATCCACTGTTGTCATTCTGCACTGTGGGTCTACCTGTACCCCGCCTCCTGACAGATTGACCCATTTCCATTTAAACAAAGGGACCTTAAAATCTACTCCGTAGTCAAGTTCCCATATGTCCACTTTCGCATTGCGTCCTTGCATCGACAATGACCCGGCGGAGATCATCATCATCGGGCACATCGTCTGGTTGCTCTTGATCTTCAGCAGCTTCCCCCGTTGCAGCATCATCGGGCACATCGTCTGGTTCCTCTTGATCTTTAGCAGTTCCCCCCGTTGCAGCATCATCGTATTCAGGGGGCACATAGTTGTTATCGTCCTCTTCTTCTTTGCTGTCTTCTATCATAACCCCTATTTCTCCATGCCTCGTCCAAACATTATAGTGTGGCATGAAACCCTTGTAAAGAAGGTGGGTGTGGAGGATTTTCTGGTCAGAGTAAGACTTCGTATTCCCACATTTAGTGCATGGACAACACATAAAACTATTCTGCTTGTTTGCCTCAGCCACTTCGAGAAAATTATGCAGGCCCTTAATGTACTCGGAGGTGTGTCTGTCACCACACATCCATTGCCGGTTCATCTGCGTGCATTATATATAATTATGTGTGTCAAAAGCAAGAAAATTAGAGAAATATCTATCTAAACTAAGAAAATCAGACAAGTATCAGAAAGAAGATAAGAACAAGAGGCTCCCCACGGTGGTGCCGGCGACGAGATCGGTCCGGGCGATCAACAGCGGTGAAAACGGGGATGGGGCGTGACGGACCGCTAAATCTAGACAAATCTCGCGAAAAATGAAGCTCTGAGATCGAGCTTCTAGAGGAGAAAGCTTAACTAGTGTGGCTCGGGCATTTCATCGAACACCTCATGTGCATAGGAGGTGAACTAGAGCACCCCAATGCCCTCCCTCGCCGGCTTGAAAGAACAGAGCACTATAGAGTGCTCTGCCGCGGCGATGGGTATATATAGGCAATTTATTTGTCCCGATTCGTGGCACGAACCGGGACTAAAGCCCTCCCTTCTACACCGGTTCAAGGCATGAACCGGTACCAATAGCTGTGGGCCAGGAGCGAGGACCATTGGTCCCGGTCCGTGCCTAGAACCGGGACAAATGGGTCCAGACGAACCGGGCCCAATGCCCACGAGGCCCCGGCCGGCCCCCTGGGCTCATGAACCGGGTCTAATCCCCCCCATGGGTCCAGGTTTGTGAAGAACAGGGACTAATGGGATGGCCAGGCCCGAACGATAGCCCTATTTTCTACTAGTGGCCGTTCAACGGTGCCACTCCACCCGCACAGGTGTTCGACGAAATGGCCGGAAGGTATATCTCTTCGGACTTTGGTGATTCTCTTTCATTTTTGCCATTGTTTTTCGATAGACCATGACTTGTCATCGTTCGGTATAGCGGTGGTTTGAACAATGCAACAACCGAGTTCGTGAATTGTTGGACACGAACGCGGTTGACATTGATCAAGCCCCTTTCGAACCTTTCAACTACAATGAAATGGAGGGCGGTGTGGACGATCATGGTTGTGCAGACGACTTGGCGGAGATCGAAGCGGAAGCGTTTGAGAATTCACAAGCAAAAGCTGGGAAAAGCCAAAGATCAAAAAACTACACCATCTTGGAAGATCACGGTGTCTCTTGATGCATGCACGAGTACTAATCAAACCTCCAAGAGATATAGGCAAAGCATCGAAGAACAATACTTCCGCATTATGAAAAACTACCCCAACAAGACTCCAGGCACATTTCGGTCGCTTCTAGGTCGTTGGGAGAACATCAAACCTATGTGCAGCCGTTGGGCAGCTTGCTTGGAGCAAGTACGCCATGCACCTCCAAGTGGCACCGTGGAGTCCGACTATGTGAGTTTGCTTTGCCTTTGTTGAAGTTGTGCATCATTATAATGTATCATGAAAAATGATTGCATCACCTTGTTCGCATTGTGTAGGACAAGATTGCTCAACAAAGATACAAGGACATGGAAGCTTCGAAAGGCAGAATTTTCAAATTAGAGCATTGTTGGGAGTTGCTCCAAAAGTGCGAGAAGTGGAAGTTGATCGACAAAGAGTCCCCACCCAAGAGAGGCTCACTTACAAACATGGATGGAGATGAGGATGATAATGGCCCAAGAAATTTGAACAAGCCCGATGGCAACAAGAAGACTAGAGAGAAGATAAAGAGAGAGCAAGAAGCATTGAGCTTGAGGGAGAAGATTGACGCCATGGTGCAATCAAACGAGTTAATGTTGTTGAAGTCATTGGAGATCAAGAAAGAGTTGGCCGAAAAGAAGGCAAAGAGAAGCAAGAAAAATGGCAAATGCTCAAGGAAGAGGGGCTGCGCAGAGCTGCCATTGAGGAGAGAAAAGTACGCGCCTCTGAAAACAAATCGTTGTCATTGTTGCTCGCCCAAGAGAACAAGATCATGTCAATGAACCGCAATGACATGGACGAGGTCACCAAAACATGGCATGATATGGCAAGGAGAGAGATCTTGAAGAGGAGAATGGTCGCCTCGGCCGGTCCGTATGCCAGTTCCAGTGATGTTTTCTCTCCTCCACATGGTGGCAATGTGGATGATTTTGGTGCGGGAGTTGGAACAAGCGACAGAGGTGGCTACGGTGGGTACGGTGGCTACGGTGGCGCCGATGAAGTTTTAAATGGACTCCATGGCGCCGAGTGAAGATCGACCCCCTAGATGATGTCGAACATGGGCACATACCTTTGCATGCCCTCTTTTGCGTAATGAACTTCGCTTTTATTCGCGCGCAAACTGTTTATGTCATTTGAATTTGAACTTGTTTGTGAAACCCTATGACAATTTCAGATTTGCAGTTCTTGTGTTTGCGGGTCGTTGCGCTGGTGCCTGAGCAGAACCCGCATAGCCGACCCGTAAAAAAGCATATTTCATGAATATACTTTTTTACGGGTCCGTTTGGGGGTCTGCATCTGTGCTAGTCTTCGCCGGTCCGCAAAAATGATTTTGCGCAAATTGCAAACGTGTTTTGCGGGCCGGCGTTTTACGGGGTCTGCTAGAGTTGCTCTAAGACCAGAGGCAAGCGCACATCACGGACCCACGTTAGACTCGGGGTTAAATCTTTACAAATATTGATGCTCTTAAGGAACAGCAGACTGTCGATAAGAAGGTACTAAGAAACGATAATACTATACACGCGCGCAGTAAACAACGGACTCTACGGACCCTCCCCTGATTTTTCAGGTGTGGGCCCGCCTCACTTAATTTAATTTCAGCCAATCAGGACCTAATCACCCTGTAGATCCCCCGTAAAGGTCAGTGAGTCTAGCATCTCTCACTAAGAAATCCCTTGCGTGTCAGTCATAGCTATTTCCCAGGTCAAAAGCCTACAAAACAACCAAGCAAGCAAACAAGCCATGTGTTGCTACCTTCCCGTCAAAAGTCGTGTGGTCTGCTGGAACTAACTCGATCGAGATCCACATTCGATTCAATTGCACAAGTAACAAGTTGTGCTACTACACATCTCCAGCTTTCTACGTTAACGCAAGGTAATTTGTTTTTTTTTTGGAAAATTTCTGATATATTCATCATCCTTTTTTTCTTTTGCGAGATGATCTATTCATCAACTGTTAAGGTACAGCTACGATGCCGCCCAAGGTGCCTCCACCAGCGAGGGTCGCGTCGGCGCCGATGATTGCTCCGGGGGCTGCTGGTGCTGCTCCGGCGCAGTCTGCGGGCACGGCCGCTCCGGTACCCGTGCGGGCCGCGCCTCCCGCCAGGGCTGCTCCACTGCCGCCCAGGGGCGCGCCACCTCCGCTGCCTCCTGCCAGGGCCGCGCCACCGCAGCCTAGGGTTGCACCACCTCCGCCGCAATGACCGTGGCCGAGTCAAATGGCTGGCGGCCGTGGTGGGACGGGCCAAGGCATGAATGGACGTGGTGCGGGAGCTTTCGCGGGTGATAGCCGCAATCCTCCGCGCGGTCAGTGGGGCGATGATGGATTTAATGCGTACGGAGATGGTATTCGTCGGGGTTCATCGTCTACCGGAGGTGGGCGTGGCTATGCTTGGGCGGATCAAGGTAATGCCGGTAGGGGCTTCCAAGGGCCACCAGGAAACTTTGTGGAGCGCGCGGTTGGCCCTAATAACCGTCCCTTCTGGGGACGTTTCCGTGGAGGCCGAGGCGGGAACCGGCGCCCTCCTCCGCCGCGACCATCGACCTCTGTTACTGAACCGCCGTCGATCTTACCGGAGGAGACTGCCGTTCGATCGTTTCTACCGCAGGTGGCGGTGGAGACGGTTTCAGGCCTTGGCTGCTGTCACGTTGTCGGAGCCCATGGAGACTGGTGACTCTGCATCTGACAAAGGAACGGAGAAGTCCGAGGGTGACAAGATGTTCAAGTGGGCGGCTAAGAAGAAGAGGTTGACCTGTTTTCAGGTCACTTTATGGCTGAATGCACTACGGAGTTATGTGACTTGTGTCGGAAACCAAAGCATACAGCTTCCGAGTGTCCTCTTTTGTTGGGGCCTAATCCTACTGTTAATATCTATGGGGTATGTTGCTCGGAGTTGATGTTCTTCGAGTCTCCCAATGTGGAACCTTTGACACCCGTGTTTGAAACCTCCTTCCCTGGTGTGGTGAAGGTGGTTCATGGACCTTTGACTGAAGCTCAAATCATTTAGCGGTTACGGGAGCTAGCACCGGGTAATTTTCAGTGGTCATTGCTGAAGCTGACAGATCAGACATACAAAGTGGAGTTCCCGTCTAAAGAGGATCAGTTGAGAATCCTTAAGTTTGGTATGGGCAGGGTCACTGGAACCAGTTATGTGTTGCAGTTTGATGAGTGGAAAAAGAAGGAGCCTCAGGGCACGCCGTTGACTCAGATTTGGGTGCGTTTCTCGGGGGCGCCATATGCTCCCCTTGATAGTTTCTTGGTCACTTGGAGCCTGGATCTCTGATTGGTAAGACGGAACAGGTGGATATGCCGTTCACACGCGCTCATGGGGTGGCGCGTTTGCTTGTCAGTGTTGCTAACATTGAGTTCTTGCCGGATGTGGTGCCTTGGACTCATGAAAGTGTCGTGTATAAGCTGGATGTCGAGTATGAGGACCCCAATCTTTTCCAGGACTTTGAGGACGATAATCCAATGGACACTTCCGAGGAAGGAGGTGCTTTTGGGAACTAGGATGATAGTGCTAAGAATAATGATGATAATGCTAAGGGGCCTCCGATTTCTTCCAACGCTGGTGAGCCTACTACTGAGAGGTCAACGGGTACTGTTCTGACAAGTATGTTGCAGCTTGGATCCTTGGGGGCTTTCTCGCCGCCTCCTCGACTTTGGAGCAATCGCGTTGATCTGGCGGACCCGTTCAAGCGTCCTACTTTACCTGAGCTTGTTGGGAAGGGAGGAACTGAGGGGCAGGAGGCCTCCTCTATTCCTTCATCTTCCTTGCTTGGTATGGTGGTGGAGGCCATTGCTGATGACTCGGCAGGAGGTGGTGGCCAGGTGGCCCGGCACTCCGCATCGCCGTCTTCACCAGCGCCGAGGGCGGGCTCGGCGGCTTTGGTCTCTCCTAGGGGACCGGCCATCACCCAAGGGGCGTGCGGGCAGGAGGCATCCGCACCCCCTCCTTCTCCCCGGTCGGGGTGTCTGCTGACGTCACATGTGGCTCCGTCCAGGACGATGCCTGCCGTGGTGCACGGGTCGGGTGGAGTGGTCGACCAGGAGCCCCACTCACCGGGCCACCCCGCTCGGCTGGCTTCGCCCGTCTCGGGCCCATCTGTTGCGCCCGTCCTTGGTGGGACTCCCGTGGTGATGCCGCGGGATGCTTCGTCGACTCTTCGTGATTTCTCAGATGCCCCATGCCGGTTCAACTCTGTTCGGGGTCGGGCAAGAGGCCCCTCCCCAAACAGAGCCTCACGCGAGGAGGTCATCACCTTTGGAGGCATCCCGGATCCTGTCTCTGAGGGAAGGCGGATCGGCAGTCGGCTCCAGGAGCAGACGGACGTTGATGGCATGCAGCTGAGGTGCGCTATGCGGGCGGCTAAGTTGCGTGACGTTGAGGTCACTATGAGTATGTCTGTTAATAAGTCAAATTCGATTTTACATTTTTCCAATGATGAGATTGTTCACAATGCAAATCAACTAGGGGTTTCACTTGGTAGTAATGATAGTGAAATCACTAAATCAGTTAATGACATTCTTGATCTAGAAGAGGAGAGGGCTTTGGAAATGATTTAAACCCATGAATGATTCAGACATAGATGCGTTAGGGGTCAGGGCTCTTGATAGTTTGTGTGCGGATCTTGACCCTTCACTTCCTGAGACAGAGGAGGAGGAGGGTTTCAGTTCCCCTGAGGCCTCGAATCATGTAGATGATCCGGAGGTTATCTCTTCTGAGCCCGGTTGTGGTGACCGGCGGGAGGATCACATTAAGCCTAAGCGGACATGGAAACGGAAGGTTTACCCAATGTCGGCCGTGCGTAGAAGTGTTAGGATCCGTACCTCTAAAAACATTCATGATGAAATATGAGAGAATTTTTTTGGAATAGCAGAGATCTTAAAGACTTGGCTAAAAGAAGGTTTCTAGCAGAAGCGTCTCTTGAGCATCAGTTGGATTTTAGTGCCCTGTCCGAAACTGGAAGGGACAATTTCACCCCCCAATTTTTTAGCACTTTATCTGGGGGTGTCGACTTCGACTGGCATTGCTTACCTCCGCGAGGAAGACCCGGCTGGGTATTACTAGGGGTTAAGTGTGACTCTTTGGAAGTTCGGAGTGTGGTCATGGGAGATTTTGCAGTAAAGTTTTGAGTCAAAACAAAGGCAGATGGGTTTGATTGGGCATTGGTGGCGGTATACAGTGTCGCGCAGCCAGAACTCAAACCAGATTTTTTGGTCGATCTTGTCCGCATTTGTGGTAACGAGCAGCTCCCTATCTTAGTGGGGGGTGATATCAACATTATTCGAAGAAGGGAGGAAAATAATAATGAGAATTTTGATGGCAGATGGTCGTTTATGTTCAATACCATAATTGAGAGCTTGGATCTTAGAGAGATAGAGCTGTCGGGTAGGAAATTCACTTGGGCTAACTCGTTACCCAACCCGACGTTTGAGAAGCTGGACCGTGTCCTAGCTAGCGTCGAGTGGGAACAAAAGTTCCCCCTCGTAACAGTCCAGGCGCTTTCACGAGGTATCTCGGATCACACCCCGTTGCTTGTTGACTCGGGAGCTCAAACCCATGTGGGCAATAAGAACACCTTTTCTTTCGAACTAGCATGGTTTGATAGAGAAGGGTTCCTTGATTTGATAGCTAGAGAATGGGCTAAAGACTCAGGAGGAAGGTCACCTATCGAAAGATGGTAGTGTAAGATTCGACATCTACGAAGTTTCCTTCGTGGATGGGCTAAGCATATGTATGGGATATATAAGGCTGAGAAGGAAAGGCTCCTTTTACTTATTCAAGCCCTAGACTTAAAAGCCGAAACTTCTATTTTAGATACCAGAGAGCTGGAAACTAAGATGGAGGCCGAGTTGAGACTGAAAGAACTTCTTCGAGAGGAGGAATTGAAGTGGGCTTTGCGAGCTAAGGTTCGCAAAATCGTCCAAGGGGATGATAACACTCCACTACTAGGGAAAATCCTATACACAGAATCTTACCAGCAGCGCGCTTTAAAATAAGGCGCTGCTGCTAACTAGTAGTAGCGCATGCGCGTAAAACACGCTGCTGAAATAAATGTATCAGTAGCGCACCCGGTCTAAGGCGCGCTACTGCTATAATTGCCACGCCGCCGCCGCGAGGCTAGTTCTATTTTTACCTGCTGACACATAGCAGTAGCGCGTTCTTTTTGAAAGGCGCTACTGCTACCTAGTAGTAGCGTCTTTTGCTATAGCGCGCTACTGCTAAGCCATTCCATCTCCCCCATCTAGATCTATCCGATCCACACTCACTCGATCTTTCCCTCACCCACGTCGGTCCTCCCCCGTCGCCCCTCCTCTGATTTGCGCCGCCGTCACCTCCTCCTCCTCGCTGGACTCGGTACTGGCATCCTCCTCCGTCCTCTCTCCAGTGTCTCCGCTGGACGGCCCCTCCTCGCTCCACCTTCCTCCTCCATCCTCCCTCCACTCGCAGCCGGCCAGCCCCTCCTCACTCCGTCTTCCTCCTCCGTCCTACTCTCTTCTCCCTCCTCGAGTCGCCCCTCCTTCTCCCTCCTCCCTCCTCCATCCACAACCCCTCCTCCCTGTTAAATTTTAATTTAGTAGGCTAGTTAATTTAGTAGGTTAGTTGATTTAGAACATTTTGATCTAGTTGATTTTGTATGCTAGTTGATTTAGTTGATTTAGAACATTTTGATTTAGTTGATTTAGTAGGCTAGTTGATTTAGTATGCTAGTTGGTTTAGTTGATTTAGAACATTTTGATTTAGTTGATTTAGTATGCTAGTGGATTTAGTAGGCTAGTTGATTTAGTTGATTTAGTATGCACCATTTTATTGTTATTTTTTCTGTACATGGATAGGTAGATGCTTTTGTTTTTTTGTAATAAGTTATTTTTTGGCAAACTGTAGGTGCCAATTTAGTTAAATTTGCCACTTGTTTTTTTAGGAAAATGCGCCACCACCACCACCACCACTATGTCGACTGTGCAAGTCAAGGTGCGCAAGCAGCCTTGCAACTGGCAAGTTGTTCGGCATCTACTTCCAGCCGAGTTTTCGTCATGCAGCGGTAAGAAATTAGATGAAATGTAACAACTATTTTATTTTTAGTGTTGGCATTACTGCATTGTGTCATTTTTCTTTTTTTACACAGATCGTTCCATGCAATGTGAGATTGAAATTCAACAAGCTGACAGGAGACACTATGACATTTGAGGCTCCTGGGGGGCCGTACACTATGGAGGTCGAGAAAGGACGCAATATGTCGCAAATTGGAGGAGATGGATGGGCCCGTTTCCTTGCCCGTATGCATCTTACTGGTGGTGAGTTGATCAGCTTCTCCTTCAGAGCAGAAAGACCCAGGCTGGCTGTCATTTATCTCAACTTGGTGGAAGATGACAAAGATGATAAAGATAATGAGGACCCACTCGATGAAGATGATGAGAACCCACTTCATGATGCCATTTTAGCTCAAAGAATGATGCTTAGCGAGGAGGAGGTGTGCAACCTATGGGACATAATCCCGCCACGTGATGACTTTGTCGGGGTGCCATTCGTGACCCGCCTAACAAGCATCATGGTCGATCGGCATGAAATGGTATGTTATACATACTGACTGTAGTAATTTGATGATATATATATATATGCTTCATTGTTATACTTACAAATGCTTTGTGGAATCTAGTCGATGATATGCTTTAGTGTATAGTCTGATCACATGCTTATTAGTGTAGAATCCAAGGAACTATTAATAGTGTAGATAATCCATATATACTTATTAGTAGAATTCATGATTAGTTAGTACAACTGCATAGTACTGTGTCTTTCGATAGTGTAGAAATCTATACTTAATAGAAATATATTTGCAAGAGTATGTGCGAGGCTATTTATTAATTGATATGTTTTTCTTATTGAGAAATTGCCAAAGAATCAATGTGTGAGTTGTGGTATCGAGCCTAATGAAGAAGGCTCAGTTGGACTACGCCTTATCGCAAGGGGCTCCGTCACCACCTATACTTATCGCATGGACACAGACGGCCGCACACACTTAAACTTGGTTGGGTGGAAGAGATTCCTCATTGGCAAGAATCTTCGTGTTGGACAGGCCATCCTAGTTACTATCAGGAACACCCACCGCCCAGGCTTGAGGATGATGATCATCGTCGATATCATCTAGAACTACATATGTCTGTGTGGCTATATCATCTAGAACTACATATGATGATCACCTTGTACTGCTTGAGGATGCATGTTCAGTATATATGAAATTGTTATCTAGTACTCCCTCCGTTCCAAATTACTCGTCGTGGTTTTAGTTTATTGAAGCTGAAATGGGGTAAATGATGGAAGATATAGCAGTAGCGCGGGGCCAGGAAATCGCTATAGCTAATTAATAGTAGCGTGCTAAGGAAACGCGTTGCTGATATAGTACATAGTAGTAGCACAGGTACAGACCGCGCTACTACTAACAGTTAGATGTAGCGCCTTATTGGTAGCGCGGCTTCCCGCGCTACTGATAGACCCAAAACCCGCGCTACTACTAGGGTTTTCCCTAGTAGTGATCAATTCTTTCATATGATTGCTAATGGCAAGCATCGAAAGAAGAGGATTTTCCAGCTAGAGCAGGACGAAGGGACGATTGTAGGACAGGAGAATCTAAAACTTTATATAACCAATTATTATAAGTAGTTGTTTGGACCTACGGAGGATAATTTCGTGTCCTTAGATGAGTCCAGGGTTGAGGATGTTCCTCAACTTGCGACAGACGAGAATGAGATTTTGACTGCCCCTTTTACGGAGAAAGAGGTGTTTGAGGCCATTTCACAAATGAATAATAATAAGGCTCCAGGCCAGATGGTTTTCCGGTGGAGTTTTATAAAAAATGTTGGCACTTTATTAAGGGGGATTTTCTTCCGATGTTCCATGAGATTTTCTCTAGACAACTTCAATTGTTTCAGCTGAATTTTGGAACGATAACTTTACTTCCTAAGAAGACAGAGGCCGCTCGCATTGAGCAGTTCAGGCCTATTTGTCTTCTTAATGTTAGTTTCGAAATTTTCACCAAGGTTGGGACTAATAGGCTTACGCAAATTTCGCACTCTGTGGTGCAACCGTCCCAAACCGCTTTTATGCCAGACAGAAACATCCTAGAAGGGGTTGTCGTCTTGCATGAAACACTCCATGAGATTCACTCAAAAAAACTCCATGGAGTTGTTTTCAAAGTGGATTTTGAGAAAGCATACGATAAAGTCAAATGGCCCTTTCTTCAACAGGCTTTGCGTATGAAAGGTTTTGATCAGGCCTGGAGACACCAAGTAGAATCCTTCACGCAAAAAGGGAGTGTTGGGATTAAAGTGAACGATGGCATAGGTAACTACTTACAAACACACAAAGGGTTGAGGCAAGGGGATCTGATGTCACCTATCCTATTTAACATAGTGGTAGACAAGTTGACTATTCTAATAGGACGGGCTAAGGATGCAGGTCAGGTAGGTGGCCTTGTTCCGCACTTAGTTGATGGAGGTGTATCCATTCTTCAGTATGATGATGATACTATCATATTCATGGAGCACGACTTGGCAAAACCGCGAAACATGAAGCTCGTGTTATGCTTATTTGAACAATTGACCGGATTAAAAATTAACTTCCACAAAAGTGAATTGTTCTGTTTCGGAAGAGCTAATGATGACCAAGAAGCGTACAAACAATTGTTCGGCTGTGAACTGGGGGCTTTACCGTTCACTTATTTAGGTATACCCATTCCTCATCGTAAGCTGACCAACAGATAATGGAAGTGCATTGAGGACCGTTTTGAGAAGAAACTGAGCTGTTGGAAAGGCAAGCTCATGTCATACGGAGGACGATTAATCCTTATTAATTCGGTCCTCACGAGTATGCCCATGTTACTTCTCTCCTTTTTCGAGGTACCGGTTGGAGTCCGGAAGAGCCTTGATTTCTATTGATCATGCTTCTTTTGGCAGTGATATGAGTTTAAGCGAAAATACAAACTTGCTAAATGGGATTTCATCCGTAGGCCGAAGGACCAAGGGGGTCTAGGTATTGAGAATCGGGAAGTGAAGAACAGATGTCTCCTTAGCAAGTGGTTGTTTAAGCTTTCTACCGAGACGGAGGCCACTTGGGCTCAGATCTTGCGTAATAAGTATCTTCACTCTAAAACCTTGTCCCAGGTGACAGTGAGGCCGACTGATTCACCATTTTGGAAAGGATTGATGAGAGTTAAACCACTTTTTTCAATAGGACAAGGTTCATAGTCGGTAACAGAGCTGCTACAAGGTTCTGGGAGGATACATGGCTAGGGGAGACGCCCCTTGCACTTCAATATCCTTCTTTGTATAACATTGTTCAACGTAGAGATGCTTACGTTGCAACAGTTCTGCACTCCACTCCACTCAATATTCATTTTCGGAGGACGCTATTGGGAAACCATTGGGAAGCCTGGCTCCATCTTGTGAGAAGATTGATGGATGTCCAGTCGTCTCAACAGCCAGATCAGTTGTGTTGGAAACTCACTAAGAACAGAGTGTTCTCGATCAAATCCATGTATCTGGATGTTATTAACTCTAGCGTGATTCCTACCTCGAAGCATGTTTGGAAAGTTAAGGTTCCTTTTAAAATCAAAGTGTTTATGTGGTTTGTGCATAAACAAATTATTTTGACTAAAGATAATTTCGCAAAACGTAACTGGATAGGCTCTACAAGATGCAGCTTTTGCGACCAAAACGAATCAATCAAACACCTCTTTCTTGATTGTCTGCTGGCAAAAATTATGTGGCGGTCGGTTCACATAGCTTTTAATATTAATCCACCTAATTCTATCAACACGTTATATGGGACGTGGCTCGATGGGATAGATTCAGATACAGCGAGGCACATTCGTATAGGTGTTTGTGCTTTATTTTATGCAGTCTGGAACTGCAGAAATGATATGGTTTTTAATAGAACAACAAACATTCACTTTTTGCAGGTTATCTTCAGGGCCACTGCGTTGATCCGTGTGTGGTCGCTACTCACTCCGACGGAGGCCAGGGAGCGTTTGGTTACTGCGTCTACCCGATGGGAGATGGTAGCACAGGATATTTTCAACCGGTTTGGATGGCGGTCATGTAATAGGATAGGCATGTAGTGCTCTTATATTTTTATGCCAGCCGGTTGTGGCTTTTCTTTTGATGTTTTTCTCTTCATGAGCCTTTGTTTACTACTGTGTGTGAGACATGGAGACTTATGTTGGATCTTTTGCTTATTGATAATATTGGCCGTATGCATCATTCTGATGTAGAGGCTGGGGCGAACCACCTTTTCGAAAATAAAATCAACTATTAAGTTAGTAGAAAGGACATCACAACAACAAAGTCTTTAGTCCCAAACAGGTTCAGGTACGCTAGAAGTGAAACCCATAAGATCTCGCGACCAACTCATAGTTCTGGCACATGGATAGAAAGCTTTCACGCACCCATGTCCATGGCTAGTTCTTTGGTGATACTTCAGTCGTTCAGACCTCTCGCGACGGACTCCTCCGGTCCTATTCAGTCTACCTGGATCTCTCTTGACATTATCAGCACGCTTTAGCCGTCCGCAATACATTGGCGCTTTTGGAGGCCTGGCCTAAATATGCCCAAACCATCTCAGACGATGTTGGACAAGTTTCTCTTCAATCGGTGCTACCCCAACTCTATATAGTATAACATCATTCCACACTCGATCTTCCCTATGTGGCCATAAATCCACCTCAATATGCGTATCTCCGCCACATCTAACTATTGAACATGTCACCTTTTAGTCGACCAACACTCATCGTCATACAACATTGCGGGTCGAATTGCCGTCCTATAGAACTTTCCTTTTAGGTTTTGTGGCACTCCCTTGTCACAGAGAATGCCACAGGCTTGGCGCCACTTCATCCATCTGGCTTTGATTCGATGGTTCACATCATTATCGATCTCCCCATCTTTCTGCAACATTAACCCCAAATATCAAAAGATGTCCTTCTAAGCTACCACCTGCCCATCAAGGCTAACCTTCTCCTGCTCCTCCTCTTGCATAGTAGTACAAAGAACACCAGAAATAAAAAAATACATCCAGGTACATGGATCACTTAGCGATGACTACAAGCACTGAATTGAGCCGAAGGCGCACCGCTATCAGCGCAAGGCAAGCTGTTAGTTATATATTCCTTCCATCCCAAAATAAGTGTCTCAACCTTAGTAGTACAACTTTGTACTAAAATTAGTACTCCCTCCGTCCAGGTGCATAAGGCACCTAAGAGAATTTAGGATTTTCAAGTACTCCCTCCATCTCAGTTTACAAGTCCTGCGCGTATATTTAGGTTGTCAATTTTATCACTTTAACATAAACTATATAACACAAAAATTATAACGTTTGAAAATAAAACATCTCAAGTTTATATTGGTATATTTTTTGTAATATATTACTTGTATTAGGTTGGTCAAATTGACAATCTAGGGGTACGCACACGCCCTATAAACTGAGAGAGAGAGAGAGTATATTAGTCGCCCTTCATTAGTTAGCACTAATGACTTGTATGCCTACCCCAATGCACTTACTCCCTCCGTCTAGGTGAGTAAGTCACTTTACGAAAACCAGGTATTCCCAAATCACCTAGGCACGTAACATTAATTGTTTTCTTGTTTTCTTCCCACCTCATTTAACCACCCATGCTTTCTCTTCTCTGGCTATTAATTAGGGATTAATTGCTAAATAAGCGACCTATGCATGCATAGAAAGAAGGCGCTGGTTAGTCAAGGGAATAAGCCTGCTTGCATGCGAACGCTGTGCTATTAATTAAGAATTGATTGCTGAATTTTTGGCTGGTCATGGGGTACAGCTATTGGATGGTTTTCATGTTGATTTTTTTGCCTCTCCCAATCCTTAGTCATCTAGGTTGTGGAGCTCCTCCTAATATGACTTAGGCACCTAGACGAAGGGAGTAGCGTTTTCAGCTTCACATTTATCTCCCTTCCATATGCAAACCAATCAGCCGCCTCTACCATTTACTTTTTTTTTGCATGCATGCATGCTGGACCTAAAGAATTGCGTGAAACAATTCGTTAGCCTATGCATGGTTAGTTCTACCATCATTGCACTTAATGCGGGATTAACTAGAGGGAGAGAAAAATGTGATGAGCATCCAATCAACATATGCCTAGTTCACGGTGCCATTTCTTAGGTGCCCTATGCATCTGGACGGAGGGAGTACAAAGTGGAGACACTTATTTTGGGATGAAGAGATTAATTGTCTAGAAGAGCCAACCGTGATAAGCGATCTTAGTTAATTAAGCGCTAAGCCATAGGTAGGTGGGACATAGCGCGGCAATCAATGCACAGCATAATGCGGGAGACATGATCCAAGGATCGTGGAAATACTTCTTTTTTGCGGGCAAAGGATCATGGAAATTGACAACTAGGGGTCCGAGCACCTAGCTATATAGGTGTGCTTCTAGTTTAAAATTATTATACATATTATATATAATACTCCCTCCGTTCCTAAATGTAAAATATTTTAGCTTTTTTCTGATTATTCTACATTTATCTAAACACTTTTTAGTGTGTACGTTCACTCATTTTAGTTCGTATTTAGTCCACATTTAAATATCTAAAACATCTTATATTTAGGAGCCGAGGGAGTACATGAGCATCGAAACATACATTAGTAGGGAGTACATGATTATGGATTTGATCGCTTCAGGTTTTTTTTCTTCTCACCTTCGCATAGCTTTGGTGTTGTATGATTTTGCTATTTGTTGGTGTGTTTTGTGTGCGTGTGTTGATGCTGGCTGTGTGCATCCTACCTATGCAGAGGCCGGGTGTGCTCATTATGTTTGTATCTTCTTGTTGCTTCATTCGAGTCAATAAAATTCACCCTTTGTCGAAAAAAAAGGGCTTGCCGCATGTAATTAACCAAGTCAAGGCAATCACGTCAGGCCTCGTTCGCTATCTATCAGAGTAATCGATCTGAAGTTAGCACCGCAGTGACACATACTAGTACTTGCTTCATATCACCAATAAGTGATGCTTTTGATACCGACGCATACCAAATGTCAAACCATCGATCGTCGAAATCGACAACTGTGTGGCTCGGAATCAAATGTGTGTACTCCAAAGAGACTTAGTTTTACGGCAGCCTAATAAGAGAACGAACTGGAAGGGCCTAAGTTGCTCGATGGGCTATAAATCCCAGACAAAAGCAGTAATCCTTTTGGATCAAGTGTAGATCGGTCTAGTATACGACAGCAAATGTGACACAAATCATGACGAAGTGTGAGGACCACTTTTATATGCAAAACATGATGTGCATGTATGCTTGATTAACTGGACACCGTTATCATCCATAGAATGATTCTGACAAACAGCATTTCACTCCGACCAAAGAAAAGAGCATGTCCTGCCAAGCAACAAGTTGTATTGGATAACATAAGAATCATTCGCATAGAATCAAATCAACTAGTCTTCATGCTTCAACGATCGATCAAATCGAAGACTGGAGTTTGTTAATTCAATTATACTGCATTCTTAAAAGGATCGATCTATTACTCTAGTCTTTTAGTGAGCTCGAATCATTCCTTGGCAAAAAAGAAAGCAAGCTCGAATCATCAGCTAATAATAAGCTAGCTATCGCGCGCACGCAACTGTCCCCTGACGTAGGAAACTAAATAAATAATATTGAACCTCCAGGCGATTGGCCTGTGGTTTTATATCGATATGCAAGGAGTAGGAGTATGTACTTCCAGTAGTATACAATTATTTATGTATACTATATATACATGAGCGTTGGCGCACACTCTAGTAGGTGTATATATTTGTGTGCAACTATGCCTATCACATGTAATTAAGCAATCGTGAGTGCGACTCGCTATCAATTCGAATGATTTATTGGAAGTTAGCGCTAATCCAATTGTTAGTACTTTATCCATATCACAAATGAGTGATGTTTTAGATATCGACGTGTTCCCTACTATCAAATGTCACAGCCATGACCACTTGGTAGTTTGATGATAGTAACATTGATCGATTACTTAACAAGGACACATGCCCTGTTCGCTGGCCTAGTTTTGATTAGGGAACCAGCCCTGCCAGCTAGACATTCGGCCATATGTCTCCATGAATTTTTTTGTTTCTTACACTTGTCTTCTAAGTGAAGCGGAGAAGAACGCACGAGTAGCCTGGACATTCATTAATTTGCTCATGGATATATATACATATAGCATTCTCTATATCCACACTAAATATAGGGAGGATATGGGCAGGGCCGGTTCTGAGATTTTGGGGAATATGTTATCTTAAAAAAATTCCTTCTATCTTTCTACTCACTCCGTTCCTAAATATAGGTCTTTCTAGAGATTTCAACAAGTGACTACATACGGAGCAAAGTGAGTGAATCTATACTATAAAATCTGTCTATATACATCCGCGTGTGGTAGTCCATTTAAAAACTCTAAAAACACTTATATTTAAGAACGGAGGGAGTAGATGCGAAGTCGCTCATTATGATATCAATATCATTCTTATTCAATAAATTCTTTTGAATGGTAATTTGCAAACATAATCTACCTTTGCACATTTCCAGACCTCGCATCATTTTCGTCAATGTATATCTATTTATAATATGCACATGCTTATTACAGTAGGACAAAAATAATCACATAAGGAAGCATACCTCAGCCATTATCAACACGTCCGCTGCCTCCATATACAGGTTAGATGAGATTTGTTTTTCGCTCTCTCATGAAGCACGAGAAACATCTTCTAAGCCCTAGAAACAACATGGACAATCGGTTAAATGTCATATGCAATATGAGAAATAAATAGATGATTCATTGTGTTACTTGATTCGTATGCAGATATAAAAACATAACTGTACTTTGTGTCCACTTTGATACTGATTTAAATTGGAAACTTCTACAAGGAAGGGACCATCTGAATCCGTTGGTGATAATCCGAATTTTTGAATCCAATCGATTTCACTGGAATTACTACTTTTCCGCGTAGAGCAAGAAAGGGAAGAAATCACAAAATCCATACAAACTGACAGGATTCAATCAAAAACGAGCAAACCGATGCCCCTGCCTACCAAAGAGCAAAGCGATCATGGTGGTGAAGACGAGGCTACTGCCTACAGATTTCTCCTCCACCGCCGCCAGCGGGGGCGGCGATGGCCTTCCTGCGATTGGGGGGAACTGGAGTTTGACGTGATCGGTGTGCAAACTCCTTTTTACCGGAGGCGGGATGTACCGGAGCCGCATCTGCCGTTGGTGTTGTTTGCGATTCGTGTCGCTCGACGGCCCACATGTTTGCATATCAGTGTATTTCATCTTCTGGGTGCTATATTCACCATGACGTCAAATCAATGTAGATTGATAGGACACATGTCAGGTGAGAGAGACAGTCTATCCTGACGTTGCATGTGGTGCCGTGGTACAAATCCTTTCCTTTTATTTTCTCTTTAGGATTTTCAATCATTTCTATCTTTTAAACCATACTGTTATTTTTGAAATATTTCATATATTTGAATTCCTGAAGCCAAGAGCTTTAGTATAAGACCAAATTTGGATGCATTTCAAACATGTTTTAATTTCAACATTTTAAATGACTGAAATTAGGTTTCTGAAACAAGCAAAATATGTTTTTTGAAATAATTGAAATTAGTTTTTTTCATTGAGTGAAATCAATTTTGAAATATGTTTTCTCAACTGAGTGAAGTATGTTTTCTCAACCGTGTGAAATTATTTTCTTTAGATGAGTGAAATTTGTTTTCCATACACGTGACACATATTTTGGTGTGAAATACATTAAATATAGTGAAATGTGATTTATAAAATGAGTGAAATCTAACTTCTGTAAAAGGGTGTAATGTGTTTTCTGAATCTAGTGAAACTTGAAACTAACTGAAAGATTTTCTGAAATGAGTAAAATAGGTTTTTGAAATAATTGAAATTAGTTATTTTCATTGAGTGAAATCAATTTTGAAATATGTTTTCTCAACCGTGTGAAATTATTTTCTTTAGATGAGTGAAATTTGTTTTTTATACACATGACACATATTTCGGTGTGAAATACGTTAAATATAGTGAAATGTGATTCAGAAAAAATATAGTGAGAAGGATGAGTGAAATTTATCTTTGAAACAAGTGAAATTGTTATTTCAATTTAGTGACTGTAATGAATTTTTCTGGATCTAGTGAAATGAGTGAAATATATCTTTTGTAATTAGTGTAATCAGATTTAACAAGTGAAATATAGTATTTTAATTGAGTGAGAATAATGCATTTTCTGAAATGAGTGAAATGTGAGCAATACGATACTTGGAAAAAGTGAAATATATCAATTGTTCTATGAAACCGTCTATTTCAATGTGTGAAACTGTCTATTTCAATGTTCTGAAACTAGTGGAATGGGTGAAATCTATCTTTTGGAATGAGTGAAATCAGTTTTTTGAAACGAGTGAAACATAATATTACAATTTAGTGAGCGTAATGTGTTTTCTAAAATGAGTGAAACCCGTTTTGAGATCTATATTGTTTAATAAGTGAAATCAATTTTTTTAAACCAGTGAAATATAGTATAGTATTTCAATTGAGTGAGTGTAATGTGTTTTCTGAAATGAGTGAAATATATCTTTTGAAAATGAGTGTAATGTGTTTTTTGAAATTGTGAAATCTATTTTTGGAACGAGTGAAATTGGTTTTCTAAACTGATTTTTTTAAATGAGTGAAATCAATCTTTTTGGTGCGGGGAAATATGTTAAATGGGTTATTTCAAATACATTCAAATGATTATTTAAAATATATGAAATTGGTATTTATGAAATACATGAAACATATTTCAATGTGTTTGTCAAGTTGTTTATTCAATGTGCGAAACTGATGTTTGTGAAATACAACTAGAACTGAAATATGAAAGCTATAAATTCAAATTGTTCAAAATATATCCAAGATCGGTCTTGTTTCAAAGGTCTTGTCGCTCTGAATTCAAATATATTTTTTTCCAAAGCAGAGTTTAGATTCAAAGCATATTTATCATCCAATTTTTTTCCAAAAAATGTAATGGACGTCTTGCGGTGGGAGAAATAGGAGGATACATGTACCATGCATGCAAAGGTCCTATCCCCTGACAAAAGCTGCTGCATGCAAAGGGACCCACACTTGTATTACCAATGTATAGAGTTGGGGCTGCAATTACTAGTTTATACAGAAAAAGGCCGCACGGATCTTGATGAAATGGACAAAGGGTGGATCCAACACCGATACATCCCGCCTCCGGTAAAATAACTTAGTCGGTGATCGGTGGGCTGGGAAAAAACAAGACGCGGGTTGTTTGCTATACGTAAACGACGGTCGTCAGGCCGTCGGCCATCAGTTCGGCCAGGCTCCACATCTCATCAGAGGGTTTCATGCGTATACGTACCTAAGGGCACCTTGGTGGATCGCTATGAAAACAAGGAGAAGGACGTACATTGTCGTGGGATCTAGATTTTCCTGATGCATAGATGCCTAGCCCATGGGCTACATGCGTACCTGGGAGGGGGGCCCTGGACTTCGGGGGCCCGGGACGGCTGCCCCGCCCCAGGGCCGGCCCTGGATATGGGGATGTCTGGGCAGCCCTCCACATAGAATGGGGCCAACCCCGGACCATCTTCTCTCTTTCTTTATTCTTTCGTTTCTCTTTGTCTCTCCATCCCTGTTAATCACATACTCAATTCTGGGCAGCTCGCTGGGCTGGAGTACATTTGATCAGGCAATTTAAGAAAGATGTAGGGAACATGGTTGCATGCATACTTAAATGAGGGTCAAAACGGACACACCCGGTCACTGACCGGCAACGTCCGTGGGTATTTGGGGATCAATATTAGCCAATCGTGGTTGTAGACAGGGGCGGACGCACGTACAGTGTTGTGGGGGCAGATGCCCCCCACTCGATTTTTGGGCTCTCTTTCTACTGGGTCTCTAGTATACAACTTTGCCCCCTCTCCGCCCGTCATCTTTGCCCCCACTTGTTTCTTTTTTCTGGTTATAAACTTTCACATACGAGAAACCATCACGCTCGTATTGCATAGAGCACGGACGGAGGGATACCTGAGTCCTAGGTGCAACTTGCCGCCTGGCAGCCAAGCAAAACGGGACGCGCCCTCGTCAGTTCGTCTCCGATCTCCGGCAAAGGCCTTGGATCTGCGTTGTGCACGCTGGACGCCTGACCAGTTTGCCGATCTATGGCCCTCTCAATTTATTTGTACGCTGCGTCTGCCTATTGTCGATCAATCAATATAAGCCCTAGGGTAAGTTCATCTCTTTCTAGTTTCAGATCTAATTTCAAATTGTTGTTCCTTTTCGAATTCTGAGTTAGGAATTGGGTGAGTTTTATTCATTATGTCAACCTTGTGTACAGTATACCAATTGATAATTAGGTTAACCGAATGTAGCTTCATGGAATAATTTTGTACAATACAAAATAAGTTTGAGTATGTGAGAGTGGAATAAATCTGTAGGTACTATCTGCCTTCATGTATAATATTTTATTAAGGTCTCTTCCTTTTGACAGTGGCAGGGTAGCTAATGGAGGATTTTCCTATGTTTGTTGTAAAATCTACAATTCGTAACATGTCTCAGTTAATTGATCTAAACAAGCTTCCTCGGGATCCATCTAAAAGTAAGAAAATTACATGTTTCAATCCCAAATAACATAAGCACAAAGTACTTTACATGAGGACCTTATGAGCCTCATGCATCTAAGTTTAAACCGAGGATGACTGGAAAAACGTCATCCATCTATTGAGAGATTCTTCTCGATGTGAAATTTGTGAAGAATGCTTTACGTAACATTTGCTTTGTGAAAGAGAAATCTTGGATATCATCTCCAATGAAGTGATTGTTAAACCCTTCCATGGAAAAAATGGTGTGCGATGAATGGGAGGAGGTAATGGGTTTAAATTAATTTATTCATTATAATGTTTACATTCTCCCTTAACATGTACCTTTTTTCTTACAGGTTGCGGGCTAGAAATTTTATTCAAGAAGATTAGGAACAACATATTGCTACTTCTCAAGTCATTGTGTCTTAAATGGTCAGTTTACTTTTACTCTTGCAAGAAACTTGTCATAAATATGTGTATGATGAAATTATACTATAAGGAAATATAGGATTTTATTGCTCATTATTCTTAGTCCCTATATGTATGCTTGTGTAGTTGGGTGGGTAGTTTGTGTAAATGGTCAAACCATTAGCATCTACAGATCTTGATGTAAAAAATTACTACACATCTTTGCCCCCTCTCAGTTTTCATCCTGGGTCCACCCCTGGTTGTACATGCTCTTAGGCCGTCAAGTAGGGTTCTCATTGTCACCACCTGCCGTCGGCGGTATCGGCGTTTTTAGGTGGGATCGGGAATACCCGCAGGCCAGGATGCACACCTTAGACCTCAAGACCGGCGATGCTACCATTGAGTACAACGTATTCATCACACACTAGTCTCGGCCGTGGTCAAATTTTACCCAGAGTTAAATACCATGAATAAGAATTGTATGCTCTGGCTGCTGTTTAACTTGGCTTAATTTCATTTTTTCGAAAAATGGTGGATTTTATTAGTTTAAAATGAAACATCAAGAGAATACAAACACGATGAGCACACACCCGGCCTCTGCACAGATAGGATGCACACAGCCAACACCAACCCACACAAAAAACACGTCTGCAAATAGAAAGTCATATAAGACCAAAGCTATGCATGGGCGAGAAAAAGAAAGAAATAAAATAAAATTCTAATGTGATCAGTTCCGTGATCGGCAAACTACATGAAAGACCATATCCGCACCAACCGTATCAAGACACCATATGAACATCATGATTCTTCAACAGCAACGCCTTCAGGAAGGGAGCAACGCTCAAACGCCGCCGTCACAGGATCCAGCAGTCGACGCCGGAATCTAGGTTTCCTTGAAGAAACTGTCCGAGCATATCCGAGCAATGCCTTCAACAAGGTAACGATGTATAACTATCGCCATTGCCATATATCAAATCTGGGCTTTCACCCCGAAGCTCGATACCGGGTACTTAAGAAGCACCACCATCGACGTCACAAATGTGCTGTCGCCACCACTTTTCCACGATCCCAGCAGCTACATGTGATGCGCAGCTGCACAACCATTCCTCTGCATCAAGCCGACATCCATAGTTTGCATCTCATTGCCGAAGTGAACCATCGGATTTGAAGAGATCAACTCCCGAAGATCTATCGACGTACACTGCCGCCGTCGAGCCACAAGAGGTCACTGCACCATCACAGTTTGCAGCCACCATCACTTGGTTTAATTTCATATAATGGAGCTGCTTTCAGTGAACATCTTTCCCTAATTCGTGTGATGCCAATGACAATGAAATGAATGGTGTTGCCGTTTATGTGTTACAAGTCGTTCTTCTTCTTTTTAATCTTTTATTGGGTTGTGTGCATAGTTGATATCTCGACTTAGTCTTTATATTGCATCATCGTAGATGTCGGATGTAATTGTTATTAAGATGTTAACATCTTAATATTAATATATTAGTACTAAAAAATAAAATGAATTACATCATTGCTGTTACTTTGATTCTCACCAAAATAGGGGCTGGGATGTAATAACAGTATCAACAAGGATTGTAGTAAGTTGGAACCACAGGGAACACTTCCTGTTTTACATCGGATATAGAAAAGAATTGTTGGACGTTTTATACGGCATGAATACACCAATGCCAATTAGTGTTGGTTTTCTCTCGTATTCTAAATCAGTGATGCACTAGTAGAAAAACACCTAATAGTCCCGGTTCATAAGGGCCTTTAGTCATAGTTCATGAACCGGGACTAATGGGTCGTTACTAATACCTCCACCCATTAGTCTCGGTTCAAACACGAACCGGGACCAATGTGCCACCACGTGGCCCTATGCACCGAGCCCAGTTAGGGGGCCTTTGGTCCTGGTTGGTGGTACCAACCGGGACCAAAAGGCATCCACGCGTCAGCATTCCAGTGGCTGGGGTTTTTGTTTTTTTTAAAGAAGGGGGGGTTGGGGGTTTTGGGGGGTTAATTTAAGTGTTTCATATATTGTGTTAGCTAGCTAATTAATAGAGATAAGTGTCCTCTCTTATGTCCGTGCTTGGTCGACGCTACGTACTATATATACATAAGTGATCGAGAGAACCATTGAGTAGAGAAGTTCGTCATGCATACCGAGAGAAGTGATCGATCGACCTCTCCTTCTCCGAGAGATTTGTCGAACAACAAGTTTTCGTATATCATGTATCCGACGCTACTGGCTACATACATGTACAATATGTATAAGATCTTTTAATTACAATCCCCTAGCAATTGAAATCAATTTGCACATGGTATTCTCCGGCTTTATTGATGACGTGGTCAAGAAAGAATCCCGCCAATTCCTCTTGAATTGCTTTCATGCGATCCGGTTCTAGGAGTTCATTCCGCATCTGCCACTTCTAATTTGAAGAAGGGGGTTAATTAGTACATATATATGAATGAAACTCAGCAGAAATGATGGTGTAATAAAATGAAATTGTGAATATTATTGCTTACGCACTTCATATTGTCTTTTAGAGTAGCCCCGCTTGTTTTTCAAAGTCGTGTTGTGAATGAACTCGCACACGTAGTATCCACAAAAATCATTCCCTTCTTCCTGCCACAAGCACATTACGAAATAGAGGTCAATCAAACTGATAATGAAGCATTATAAATGGCATTGATGAAAGTATAACTATAGAATCAACGGGAGATGCGTGCAACTAGCTAGCCAGTAGTACTTACTTTTGGGTATGTATATCGCAGCTCCTTCGGCAGTCCCGGAGCTTCCGCGGTGAACTGTTTCCAAACCCTGCAAGACAAAGAAAATAATTATTATTACTTGAGATATCAGGAAATGAACAAAAAGTTGCCGATATGGTGCGATAATGATCGATTGAACTTACTTGTTGAGCAATTCAGTCATGTCCGCATAGGTTTTGGGATCTTTCCGTCTCGAGTGTAAGACGGTTACTAGTCCCCGCTCAAGCTTAATCTCCAGAAGAACATAGTGGTACCTGCGCACGCATGCATAACTCATCAATTACATTACTATAACCTCGCTCGAGTAATAAGGGAAACCGAATATCCACACGATAGTAACACTCACTTGCCGTTGTAAGGAAAGAGTATGGTATCTTTGTTTTGATTTTTCATCGATGATCGTAGCAAGTTGTCCTCGGCCTCTTTGACGTCCTTTTTAACCAGAAATTCATCTATGATATTTGTGCTAATGAACCCAATATCATAAATTTCTTGTTTTTTACACTCGACGATCTTCAGTCTGCATAATATATTGAGGATAATTAATTATAAATACATGAAATGAAAGAGCCGAGCTATATATAAAGACTTAATGACAGAAATAGTACTTACAGACAGTAGCAAAAGACCATTAGTTTATCGCGGGCCTTTTGATTGAAGAACGCGAAGAACTCATCAAATGGAACAATCAATAGATCATTTGCAACAAGGTCGTGCTCCTCTTTAATATTCAGATACAAAGCATTCGTACCCCCAGACTCTCTGCAGGTTTCCATGTACCAATTATGGAATCTTTGCATCATTGTTGTCAGAGATTTTTCATCTTTGATGAGAGGCTTCCCGTACTCGTATCTGTGTTCGTCCACCTCCAAGAAATCAGGAAGTTGATCGTCAGGCAGGTAATCTGCAAGATTGCCATAACCGGCCACCGTCCCCGGAGCATTAGGCACATTGAGCGGGGGGCACGATTGTTGTGCTTGTTTGCCGAGCTGGGCAATTTTTTTCCCCTTTGCTCGTTCTTTTAACCTTTTAGCACTGACAGTAGTTCCCGACCGCTGGGCTTGGAGATATGTCTGTTCAGTAATGCGCTCATAGTTGGTTCTCGGCGGAGACTTTGGTGGTTTCCTCAGGGCATCGATAGTGCGCTTTGCTTTCATCGGATCTACCTTCTCCTCCGGAGGTGGATGTCTCTTTGCTTTCACCCCTTCAAAGAACTCCTTCACGTGGGTCCGCACAATCGTATCGTTTTCCTCCTCGGTCCTCTCGTACGGTAACTTCTCTAGAGACTTGAGAGGTGGACCGTATCTGTATTGCCTCCCGCCTCTGGTTGTGCTGCTAGACGCCGGAGCAGACGGAGCGGCTGCGGCGTCTGTCTTCTTTCGTGCTTGCTTACGAGGCGGAGGAGAAGGAGTACGACGTGCCGAAGCAGCCGGGGCGGCGGCGGGTCTCTTCTGCCCTTGCTGGCGAGGCGGAGAAGGAGGAGGCTGCTGGCTGCTCGGGAGCGCCGGCGCAGGCGGAGAAGGAGGCGGAGTGCCGCCACGCGCCGAAGAAGGAGGCAGAGTGCCTCCACGCGTGCCCTGATCGTCACTCGCCGGAGGAGGAGGCGGTGGAGGAGGCGGAGTGCCCTGACTCGCCAGAGGAGGAGGAGGAGGCGGAGGCATCCAGTTCGGAAGGTTGATGAGCTCCTTCCGCCATAGGCATGGAGTCTTCAGAGCAGAACCCAGCCTAGTCTCCCCTTCACCGGCAGGGTGGTCAAGCAGGAGGTCCTCAAATCCCTCCGTTATTTCATCCACCATCACCTTAGCATATCCTTCTGGAATCGGCCGGCAGTGATAAGTTGCTCCGGATCCAGTAGGAGAAACAGAGTCAACAGCCGCCTTGACCTTCAAATTCATCCATCGCGCCATAATGTGGCAATGTTGAGACTCCGTGATAGCATCCACGGGATAGCTGGCAGGAGCCGTCAAGACATGCTCCGGCTGAAGCAGCTTGGTGGAAGCCACGCTGCTTCTCCGCTGAGATGGCGGGGTAGCTTCGGGGGAAGCTTCGGCAGGTCGTTTGCTGCGATCTGCTGCTTCTCGTTTCTCTTATCGTTCCTCTAGCCCCATTATCCTTTCGTGCAGCGCCTGCAGTTGGCCCTGCTCCAGTTTCTTCCTCCTCTCGTGGGTTTTGTAACCCCCTGCGTTCGAAAAACCAACCTTCCACGGAATGGAACCTGGCGTGCCTCGTGTCCTTCCAGGGTGCTCAGGATTCCCGAGGGCCATTGTGAGCTTGTCCTTCTCCCTGTCTGGTACGAACGTCCCTTGTTGCGCTGCATTGATATAGTGTCGAAGGTTCTTGACTGGTAGTTCCAGTTGCTCGACCGTCCAACGGCACATCCCTGATACAGGGTCCAAGGTTCCGCCAGCCCCGAAGAACCAAGTCCGGCAACGGTCTGGCCATGTCATTGTCTCTGGTTCGATCCCTTTTTCAAGCAGATCATTCTCCTCCTTGGACCACTTAGGTCGGGCTTTGAGGTACCCACCTGACCCCGTGCGATGGTGAAGCTTCTTCTTCGCAGCATTTTGCTTGTTCGTCGCCGACATCTTCTTACTCTTTTCCGATGTCTTGTGGGCCACAAATGCGGGCCAGTGATCTTTGATCTTCTCATATTTGCCGATGAATTCTGGTGTCTTTTTTTTCGACAAAATGGTTCAACTCTTTCCTCCACCTCCTGAATAGGGTTGCCATCTTCTTAAGACCACAAGACTTGATTAATTGCTCTTTAACTGGCTTCTCCGGATCCTCCTCTGGCGGTAGGGTGAAATTTGCCTTCAGCTGAGTCCAAAGATCTTCTTTCTGCATATCATTGACATAAGACACCTCAGGGTCGTCCTTAGGCTTATACCATTGCTGGATGCTGATCGGGATCTTGTCCCTAAGAAGAACCCCGCACTGAGCAAAAAATGCGTTCTTTGTCCGGATGGGTTCAACCGGTTCGCCGTCGGGTGCGATTTCTATGATATCAAACCTTTCATCCGAGCTCAACTTTTTCTTCGGGCCTTGTCTCCTTAACGAAGTTGTGCTCGATCCGGAGGGCTAGAAATTAAAAGGAAGAAAGACGAGAGTAATATATATGTGTACATATGCCAAAACAATGAATGCATCAATTAACTAGTCAGCACGGGCTTAACTAATACATATATACCTGGCCAGACTCGGTTCGGTCACCAGAGCAGTCAGCACGGTCTCCTTCTTGTACCTCCATTGGGTCATCACTGGAGCCGTCATGAACATAGCCCTCTTCTTGTACCGGCATTAATGGGCCAGAGCCATCATGAACATAGCCCTCTTCTTCACCCAGTCCTTCCTGACCAACGACGTCGTTGAAAAATGATGCAATGACATCAGTTCCTTCTGCGATCATCTCCCCCAACACCGCTTCTGTTGCTTCGTCTCGGTAGTGCTCCATAGTTTCTGCAAATATTTACAACATGTCAATTATTATTCAAACATGGTACAGATGGATATATATTAGTGGAAAACGTAGAACTAGCTAGCTAATCACAATAAGGAATCATGTTAGTGGCCTTGACGCTGCTTCTCTAGGGTTTGGGATCGCCTCGACACAACGCTTCAAGGGTTTGGGGTGGCCTCGACGACAACGCTCTTTTAACTTGGTAAATTTGGGTGGCCTCGAGAGTTTTGGTCGAGCGAGAGGGCCGAGGGGGGTTCTGCCGTTGTATAGGTTATCACGGTCGAGAGGGGGTATATATATCGACCGCCCCTCATGTCCAAGTTATCTCGAGGGGGCGGCGAGGGCGAAGGCGAGCAGCCTGACGGCGACAGACCCGATAAAACATAAGAAAACGAAGAAGAAATAAAAAGAGGAGAAGAAGAAAGGAATAGAGGAGAAGATCGAAGAAAAAAAGAAGAAGAAAAAAGAGGAGAAGAAGAAAGGAATAGAGGAGAAGAAGAAAAAATAGAATTTTTCTATTTTTTCTTCTTCTCCTCTATTCCTTTCTTCTTCTCCTCTTCCTTTTCTTCTTTTTTGTTATTCTTATTTATTTCTCCTCTATTCCTTTCTTTCTTCTTCTCCTCTTATTTTTCTTCTTCTCCCTCGAGAAAGGAAAATAATTAAGGAAAAGGAATAAAAGAGGAAGAAGGAAGAAGGAAGAAGAAGAAGAAAGGAATAGAGGACAAGAAGAAAAAATAGAATTATTTTTTCTTCTTCTCCTTTATTCCTTTCTTCTTCTCCTCTTCTTTTTCTTCTTTTTTCTTCTTATTATTTATTTCTCCTCTTCTTTTCCTCTCCTCTTCTTCTCCTTTCTTCTCTTCTTGTTTTCCTTTTTCCTCTCATTCTTTTTCTTCTTCTTCTTCCTTCTTCCTTCTTCCTCTTTTCTTCCTTTTCCTTATTTTACTTTTTCCTCTACACTAACCTAATTAAAATGCACTAACCTAAAATTGATATCTACTAACAACCTAAATAAAAAATTAATACATATATGAAAAAACATATATAAACAAAAAAATGCTATGAACATTATATTCATACATACATAGCCACATCCATTCATCATATAGCTACCACATACATATATACATTAATTATATATATGAAAAAATGCAATGAACAAAAAAAATACACATGTATGTATGAAAAAAAAGCACTGAACACAGAGCCTCGACGGCGCGGCGGCTCACAACGAGGGCGGCCGGCGAGGGCGACGGCGGTGGCGGCGAGGGCGTCGGCGACGACCACGGCGGGCCGGGGCAGGGGCGTGGCCGGCGACGACGGCGACGACGGGCACGGGCGACGACGATGGCGTCGGCTGGGGAGGCCGGCGGGCGGCGTCGGGGCAACGCCTGGCGGCGACGGAGCAGGGGCGACGACGGGGGCGCGCGGACGGCGTCGGAGCAGCAGACGGCGTCGATCTGGGTAGCCTGGCGGCGTCGATGAGCTCGGCGTCGTCGGGCGGGCCGGGGGCAACTGGCGATGTGTTCGTCAAATTTTCCTAAGTGTTGTATATATAGCAAAAGCATTGGTCCCGGTTCGTGAGTCTAACTGGGACTAATGCCCCCTTTAGTCCCGGTTGGTACCACCAACCGGGACCAAAGGCCTCTTTTCAGCAGCCCAAAGGGCGGGAAGCGGCGACCTTTGGTCCCGGTTGGTGGCACCAACCGGGACTAATGCCCCACCCTTTAGTCCCGGTTGGTACCACCAACCGGGACCAAAGGACCCCGTGATGCCCGCGTCGGGGCCAAAGTTTAGTCCCACCTCGCTAGTTGAGAGGGGCGCGCAGTGGTTTATAAGCCCCACTGCAGCACCCCTCTGGAGCTCCTCTCCACCGTAGGCTTGCGGGCCTAATTGCTACTGCTTTGCCTGATGGGCCTTCTGGGCCTACTACGGGCCTGAATCCTGGCCCATGGTAGGGTTTCTAGTCGTATTCAGGCCGGGAGGGCCCAGTAGGAAGCATTTGTTTTTTGTTTTCTTTCTTGCTTTATTTATTTTATTTTGTTTCTACTTACAACAAAATACTTATTGTTGCTATTTTTAATTATTTTTTAGTTTTTTTGTTTTGTTTTCTGCATTATTTATTTTCTTTTGTTTTTTGCTTTATTTTTTAATTCTTTTTGCTTTTAGTTTTAGAAAATTTATAAACTTTCTGTTAGTGCCATTAGTTTTCAAATTTGAAAACATTTTTTTGTTTTTTTGTTTTCTTTCTTGCTTTATTTATTTTATTTTGTTTGTACTTACAATGAAATACTTATTGTTGCTATTTTTAATTGTTTTTTTGTTTTGTTTTCTGCATTATTTATTTTCTTTTGTTTTTTGCTTTATTTTTTAATTCTTTTTTGCTTTTAGTTTTTAAAAAATTATAAACTTTCTGTTAGTGCCATTAGTTTTCAAATTTGAAAACACTTTTTTAGTATTTTTGTTTTCTTTCTTGCTTTATTTATTTTATTTTGTTTGTACTTACAACAAAATACTTATTGTTGCTATTTTTAATTGTTTTTTGTTTTGTTTTCTGCATTATTTATTTTCTTTTGTTTTTTGCTTTATTTTTTTAATTGTTTTTGCTTTTTGTTTTAGAAAAATTATAAACTTTCTGTTAGTGCCATTAGTTTTCAAATTTGAAAACTCTTTTTTTGTTTTTTTGTTTTCTTTCTTGCTTTATTTATTTTATTTTGTTTCTACTTACAACAAAATACTTATTGTTGCTATTTTTAATTATTACGAGGGCCGAACCATAAGATATTAAAGCATTTCAAATGAACTATGAAAAAGTTGAAAGTTGGCATGGTATCATAAATTCACCCACATAGCATGTGCTTGTAAAAAACGGACAATGGTATCATACTCGTCTGTTACAAAGTTGCATGGTATCATCATAATAGTTGCGGGAGAAAGTCTTCACTTTTTCTTCACTTGTGTCATTTGCTTATTGCGCCGTAACCAGGATGCTGGGGTCAGCCTTGACTTTTAAGGGAGGAATTTCATGAAACTTTTCATAATCTTCAGACATGTCTGTCTTGCCCTCCACTCCCATGATGTCCCTTTTTCCTGAAAGAACTATGTGGCGCTTTGGCTCATCGTATGATGTATTCGCTTCCTTATCTTTTCTTTTTCTTGGTCTGGTAGACATGTCCTTCACATAGATAATATGTGCCACATCATTGGCTAGGACGAACGGTTCGTCAGTGTACCCAAGATTTTTCAGATCCACTGTTGTCATTCCGTACTGTGGGTCTACCTGTACCCCGCCTCCTACCGGATTGACCTATTTGCACTTAAACAAAGGGACCTTAAAATCATGTCCGTAGTCAAGTTCCCATATGTCCACTATGTAACCATAATATGTGTCCTTTCCCCTCTCAGTTGTTGCATCAAAGCGGACACTGCTGTTTTGGTTGGTGCTCTTTTGATCTTGGTCAATCGTGTAAAATGTATTCCCATTTATCTCGTATCCTTTCCAAATCGGTACAGTCGAAGATGGTCCCCTGGACAACAAGTACAGCTCATCACAAACCGTGTTGTCACCTCTGAGATGTGCTTCCAACCAACTGCTGAAAGTCCTGATGTGTTCACATGTAATCCAGTCGTCGAACTGCTCCGGGTGTTTGGAGCGCAGACTATTCTTGTGTTTATCGACATACGGGGTCACCAAGGTAGAGTTCTGTAGAACTGTATAGCGTGCTTGAGACCAAGAATATCCGTCCCTGCATATTATTGAGTCCCTTCAAAGCGTGCCTTTTCCAGTCAGTCTTTCCTCATACCGCGATTGAGGGAGACCTATCTTCTTAAGGCCAGGAATGAAGTCAACACAAAACCCGATGAAATCCTCTGTTTGATGGCCCATGGAGATGCTTCCTTCTGGCCTAGCGCAGTTACGGACATATTTCTTTAGGACTCCCATGAACCTCTCAAAGGGGTACATATTGTGTAGAAATACGGGGCCCAGAATGACAATCTCGTCAACTAGATGAACTAGGACGTGCGTCATGATATTGAAGAAGGATGGTGGGAACACCAGCTCGAAACTGACAAGACATTGCACCACATCACTCCTTAGCCTTGGTATGATTTCTGGATCGATCACCTTCTGAGAGATTGCATTGAGGAATGCACATAGCTTCACAATGGCTAATCGGACGTTTTCCGGTAGAAGCCCCCTTAATGCAACCGGAAGCAGTTGCGTCATAATCACGTGGCAGTCATGAGACTTTAGGTTCTGAAACTTTTTCGCTGACATATTTATTATTCCTTTTATATTCGCCGAGAAGCCAGTCGGGACCTTCATACTAAGCAGGCATTCAAAGAAGATTTCCTTCTCTTCTTTGGTAAGAGCATAGCTGGCAGGACTTTCATACTGCTTTGGAGGCATGCCATCTTTTTCGTGCAAACGTTGCAGGTCCTCCCGTGCCTCAGCTGTATCTTTTGTCTTCCCATACACGCCCAAGAAGCCTAGCAGGTTCACGCAAAGGTTCTTCGTCACGTGCATCACGTCGATCGAAGAGCGGACCTCTAGGTCTTTCCAGTAGGGTAGGTCCCAAAATATAGATTTCTTCTTCCACATGGGTGCGTGTCCCCTAGCGTCACTCGGAACAGCTAGTCCGCCGGGACCCTTTCCAAAGATTACATGTAAATCATTGACCATAGCAAGTACGTGATCACCGGTACGCATGGCGGGCTTCCTCCGGTGATCTGCCTCGCCTTTGAAATGCTTGCCTTTCTTTCGACATTGATGGTTGGTCGGAAGAAATCGACGATGGCCCATGTACACATTCTTCATGCAGCTTCCCAGGTATATACTATCGGTGTCAAGTAAACAGTGTGTGCATGCGTGGTATCCCTTGTTTGTCTGTCCTGAAAGGTTACTGAGAGCGGGCCAATCGTTGATGGTCACGAACAGCAAGGCCTTTAGGTGAAATTCCTCCTGTTTGTGCTCATCCCATGTACGTACACCGTTTCCATTCCACAGCTGTAAAAGTTCTTCAACTAATGGCCTTAGGTACACATCAATGTCGTTGCCGGGTTGCTTAGGGCCTTGGATGAGAACTGGCATCATAATGAACTTCCGCTTCATGCACATCCAAGGAGGAAGGTTATACATACATAGAGTAACGAGTCAGGTGCTGTGATTGCTGCTCTGCTCCCCGAAAGGATTAATGCCATCCGCACTTAAAGCAAACCATACGTTCCTTGGGTCACTTGCAAACTCATCCCAGTACTTTCTCTCAATTTTTCTCCACTGCGACCCGTCAGCGGGTGCTCTCAACTTCCCGTCTTTCTTATGGTCCTCACTGTGCCATCGCATCAACTTGGCATGCTCTCCGTTTCTGAACAGACGTTTCAACCGTAGTAATATAGGAGCATACCACATCACCTTCGCAGGAACCCTCTTCCTGGGGGGCTCGCTGTCAACATCACCAGGGTCATCTCGTCTGATCTTATACCGTAATGCACCGCATACCGGGCATGCGTTCAGATCCTTGTACGCACCGCGGTAGAGGATGCAGTCATTAGGGCATGCATGTATGTTCTGCACCTCCAATCCTAGAGGGCATACGACCTTCTTTGCTGCGTATGTACTGTCGGGCAATTCGTTATCCTTGGGAAGCTTCTTCTTCAATATTTTCAGTAGCTTCTCAAATCCTTTGTTAGGCACAGCATTCTCTGCCTTCCACTGCAGCAATTCCAGTACGGTACGGAGCTTTGTGTTGCCATCTTCGCAATTAGGGTACAACCCTTTTTTGTGGTCTTCTAACATGCGATCGAACTTCAGCTTCTCCTTTTGACTTTCGCATTGCGTCCTTGCATCGACAATGACCCGGCGGAGATCATCATCATCGGGCACATCGTTTGGTTCCTCTTGATCTTCAGCAGCTTCGCCTATTGCAGCATCATCGTGCACATCGTCTGGTTCCTCTTGATCTTTAGTACCATCACCGTATTCAGGGGGCACATAGTTGTCATCGTACTTTTCTTCTTCACTGTCTTCCATCCTAACCCCTATTTCTCCGTGCCTCGTCCAAACATTATAGTGTGGCGTGAAACCCTTGTAAAGCAGGTGGGTGTGAAGGATTTTCCGGTCAGAGTAAGACTTCGTATTCCCACATATAGGGCATGGACAACACATAAAACCATTCTGCTTGTTTGCCTCAGCCACTTCCAGAAATTCATGCACGCCCTTAATGTACTCGGAGGTGTGTCTTGAACCGTACATCCATTGCCGGTTCATCTGCGTGCATTATATATAATTAAGTGTGTCAAAAATCATTACAGAACATTATGAATAGATAATTAAGTGACCAAATTAATAGAAGTTCATCATCACATTAAAACCAAAGTACATACATAGTTCTCATCTAACAACATAAAGCTCTGCAGAGCATCTAAATTAATTAAACCATACATTGAAACTATGTAAAACATTTCAATGCGAAAACAAATGCGATCATAATCGCAACCAATGTAACAACTGATCCAACGGCATAATGATACCAAGCCTCGGTATGAATGGCATATTTTCTAATCTTTCTAATCTTCAAGCACATTGCATCCATCTTGAACTTGTGATCATCCACGACATCCGTAACATGCAACTCCAATATCATCTTCTCCTCCTCAATTTTTCTAATTTTTTCCTTCAAGAAATTGTTTTCTTCTTCAACTAAATTTAACATCTCGACAATAGGGTCGGTTGGAATTTCCGGTTCAACAACCTCCTGGATAAATAAAATCTATGTCACGTTGGTCGGCATAATTGTCATAAACAATAGATGAACCAATAGTTATGAAAAGATAATATATACCAAATCCGAATCATAGACAGGACGAGGACCGACGGGGGCGGATACCAAAACCATCGCACTATATAAGATGCAATAATAAAAGTAAGAAAATTATACAAGTATCTATATAAACATATAAGTAAGAATTTTTTTTTCTTTTCAGCAAGAAGATAAGAACAAGAGGCTCACCACGGTGGTGCCGGCGACGAGATCGGCGCGGGCGATCGACGGCGGTGAAGACGGGGACGGGACGTGACGGACCGCTAAACCTAGAAAATATTGAGGAAAATGGAGCTTGGAGGTCGAGCTTGGAGAGGAGAAAGCTTAAGTAGTGTGGCTCGGGCATTCCATCGAACACCTCGTGTGCATAGGACGTGAGCTAGAGCACCACAAAGCTCTCTCCTCGCCGGCCACGAAAAACAGAGCAGTGAGAATGCTCTGCTCGAGGGCGAGGGGTATATATAGGCAATTAATTGGTCCCGGTTCGTGGCTTGAACCGTGACTAAAGGAAAGCCTTTGGTCCCGGTTCAGGCCATCAACCGGGACCAATGGTGGTGGGCCAGGACCAAGGCACATTGGTCCCGGTTCGTCCCGCCAACCGGGACCAAAAGGTCCAGACGAACCGGGACCAATGGCCCACGTGGCCCGGCCAGCCCCCGGGGCTCACGAACCGGGTCCAATGCCCCCATTGGTCCCGGTTCTGGATTGAACCGGGACTAATGGGCTGACCCGGCCTGGACCATTGCCCCCTTTTCTACTAGTGATGGTGCATGTCATCGCGTCGGTCTATTTCTCTATACCACTATATAGCTTTAAATATTAGTCGTTGGATATGTCCATCCAACGGTCAAGAGATGCCAAATCCGAACATAATCATCTGTTGGATAAAGTTTTCAATTCATAGGATTCTGCCACCTGGGCTTCTAATTGAACTCCCATCTCTATCATCTCATGT
>NC_057801.1:795097728-795129050 GCF_018294505.1 Triticum aestivum
CTTCTCGTTCATGAACCATAAAATATATGTGTCCCAAACCCTATAAGTTGCTCGTGATCACATACCATTTATACATTGTCAGTAAGGCAAAAGTCTTAACGTTTCACCTTCTCAATTCCAAGGGGAAAAACTAGGAGGTGATAGCTAGAATCCTTTTCACAAACCTAGGTTCTTGATATAATCAATTTAGTCATACTGCTCTCCTCTATTTCTTGTGGAGAAACAGGAATAAGTTTGATTTTTGGTTGTTTTTGGGTGGGCTAGAAAATATTTGTGAAAGATAAGTTGAAGGCTCGTTTATCGAATGTTGACAGATTTCTAATTTCAATACTAAAGCCCCCTTTGTGCTGATGGAAAGGTGAGCGGATTGGGGGGGAAACCCTTTTTTCGAACAAAACAAAAGGCGAGAGGAGATGTCTAATGCACGATCTGTGCATGCTAGCTGGATGGATCCTAATGGCATGGTGATGGAAACTAAGAGCAACTCCAACACAGGGACCCAAATTGTTCGCCTGCGTCCGTTTGGGTCTGCACGGACAAAAATCGGTGCCCAATGCAGGTACCCATTTTTATTTTCTGTCCGCTTTGTGTCCACGCGGACCCATTTCTAGCTCAAATTTGGGACTGATTTGGGTCCAAAACGGACACAAAGCAGACGCTTGCTGCGTTCTCTTCGTCCGCCTCTGCCGGTTGCATGTGCTCTCTGGCCCACCTGCCATTCACCCACCCACCCATCCTCTTTTCCTCTCTCTCTGGCCCACCACTCACCCACCCACCAAGCGCTTTGCCTGTTAAACAAACTATGGTTTGGAACAATGCTCGATACCCTTGGTGGGTACGGTTGTCATATATTTATAAGAGGGAACCGTACAAATACAGGATACGTTACAACACGTATATCTATTATATACTTAGTGTAACACCCTCCCTCAATCTTAACTGTGTCCTGAAACACTCAGAAGGTTTAGATTGCGTCGACATCCTTCAAAAGAAGGCAAGGGCAAGGGTTTAGTGAAAATATCAGCAAGCTGATCCTTAGAAGGCACGAACTTGATCTGAAGTAGCTTCCGTGCAACTCGTTCCCTACAAAATGATAGTCAACTTCGATGTGCTTCGTTCGGGCATGAAATACCGGATTGGATGAAAGATACGTAGCACCGATGTTATCACACCAAAGGACAGGCGGCTGGGCTTGAGAGACCTTTAACTCTCGAAGTAATGACTGCACCCATATGATCTCAGCTGTGGCATTAGCAATGGCTTTGTACTCAGCTTCAGTACTACTCCGGGACACTTTAGCTTGTTTGCGAGCTTGCCAGGCGATCAAGTTAGGACCAAAGAACACAGCATGTCCCCCCGTGGATCGCCTATCATCGGGACTACCGGCCCAATCAGCATCAGAGAAGGCTGAGATCAAACCAGAGGGCGCACGTTGCAGATGGAGACCAAATGAACCAGTGTGTCGAACATAGCGCAAAATGCGCTTAACAGCCGTCCAATGAGGATCACGCGGTGCATGAAGGTACTGACACACACGGTTAACTGCAAATGAGATATCTGGTCGAGTAATAAGCAAGTATTGCAACCCACCAACGATGCTGCGGTACTCAGTGGCATCCTCAGAGGAGAGCAAATCTCCATCAAAAGCTGACAATTTGTCTGTGGAGGACATAGGGGTCGTAGCAGGTTCGCACTGCATCATACCCGCGCGCCGTAACAGATCCTGAGAGTACTTCTGCTGAGTGAGAGTCAAGCTACTGTCAGAATGAAGAACCCCCAGACCCAAGAAATAGTGCAGTCTCCCAAGATCCTTGACAGCAAAAACAGCCCCTAGAGAAACCACGAGCCGATCTGCAGCAGTGACTGATGAACTGACAAGTATGATGTCATCAACATAGACCAGAATGTACATAGTCACCTCAGGTCGCTGAAGAATGAACAGAGATGTGTCTGCTGTAGATGGTCACAAACCCATGCGCACGAAGAGCAGCGCCAAGACGTGCATGCCACACACGAGGAGCTTGCTTCAGACCATAAAGAGACCTGTCGAGGCGACACAGATGGTGTGGCTGATTAGGGTCAACAAAACCTGGTGGATGACGCATATATACCTCTTCTTCCAGAACTCCATGAAGAAATGCATTCTGGACATCAAGCTGGCGAAGCGACCACCCTCGAGTAACAGCCAGTGAAAGAAGGACACGGATAGTCGTGGGTTTAATAACAGGACTAAACATATCTTCGTAATCAAGGCCATACCTTTGTTTAAACCCCTTGGCAACCAATCTTGCCTTGTACCTCTCAATGGATCCGTCGGCATGTTTCTTCACCTTGAACACCCATTTAGAGTCAATAACATTGACACCAGAGGGAGGTGGGACCAGGCGCCAGGTATTATTCTTTCGAAGAGCATGGATCTCCTGTTCCATAGCAGCGCGCCAGTGTGGAATGCCAAGCGCAGCCTGAAAATGTCGCGGTTCCGCCGTAGGATCAGTCTCAGCACGAGCAACACAGGCCGCAAGCCATGCGACGGTACCATCCGTGCGCTGGAGAGGCTTGAAGATGCCACTCTTGCTGCGTGTATGAGGGCGTAGTGTAACAGGCGGCGGAGGTGTCGGAGAAGCCACTGCAGCAGAAGAGCCAACGTCGAGGAGCGGCACGGAAAACACACCAGAAGGCGAGTCCACGGACTCTGCCGAGGGGGAGTTCACAGGCGCTGCTGGACTTGGACTGCCCAACAAAGACAGACCGGGCGAGGGTGGCAGCACCGCAGCAGCATCCGGGCTGGGCGAGGCTGCTGCAGAACCCGCTCCATGTGCATGAGACATGCACGGGCTAGCAGCCGGGCTAGGCGGGATAGCAGCCTCACCCGATGCTTGTGCATCAGGCACACACGTACGGGCAGCTGCCTCACCCAATGCATTTGCATGGGGCATGCACGTACGGGCATGTGCATCAGGCACACACTTACGGGCAGCTGCCTCACCCGATGCATTTGCATGGGGCATGCACGTATGGGCAGCCGGGCTACGGGCAGCCGGGCACATACGGGCAGCCGGGCTAGGCGAGGCTACCGCCCCACCCGATTCATGTGCATGGGCCATGCACGTGCGGTCGACGTCGAGCTCCCCGTCGAGTGACCCAACCGGCGTAAGGGCTGCAGTTGGTGCAGCGGCAACCACGTCATCGTGAAGAAGCTCAAGGCGAGCGCCCCGTCCAATTCATGCACCATGGTTAGGCAACAACAGAGGAGAATATGCAGCATCTACAAATTGATCAGGCAAAACTGGAAAGGAGTGCAGCTCGGTAGCGGTAGTATCAGTGGATGGTGAGAGCGTGGAAAAAGGGAAAACAGTCTCATCGAACACAACATCACGAGAAGTGTAAACACGATTTGTCAGAATGTGAAGACACTTGTAACCTTTGTGAAGAGGACTGTACCCGAGAAACACACACACTTCTTAGATCGAAACTCAAGTTTGTGCTTATTGTACGGACGGAGATGCGGCGAACACGCACAACCAAACACTTTGAGGAAGGAGTAATTTGGGGTTTCATGAAACAACACTTCTAGAGGAGACTTCATGTGAAGAAGTCGTGTGGGAATCCTGTTTATCAAAAAACAAGCAGTAACAAAAGCATCGCTCCAGAACCGAAACGGGACAGAGGCATGTGCCAGAAGTGTTAGACCAGTTTCAACTATGTGACGGTGCTTGCACTCAGCTGCACCGTTCTGCTGATGTGTATGAGGACAAGACACATGGTGAGAGATGCCAAGCTTCTGAAAGAAGGTGTTAAGATTACGATATTCACCCCCCCCCCCAATCAGACTGAACATGAATAACTTTGTGCTTAAGAAACCGCTCAACATGTGCTTGAAATTGCATAAAGACATGAAATACATCAGATTTGCGCTTAATAAGATAAATCCAAGTAAAGCGACTGAAAGCATCGATGAAACTGACATAATAGTTTTGACCACTCACAGAAGTTTGGGCATAGCCCCATACATCTGAAAACACAAGTTCGAGAGGAGCCTTGACAACACGACTCGATACAGAGAAAGGCAACTGATGACTCTTGCCTTGTTGACAAGCATCACACACTAGAAACTCATTATTACTTGACTCAACAGGAAGATGATGATGATGAAGAACATGGCGCACAATGGGAGTGGCCGGATGGCCAAGGCGAGAGTGCCACTATGAAGACGACACCCGAACACCACTGAAAACTTGAGATACTCGTGGAGATACTCGTGGCACGTCAAGCGCATATAAGCCGTCGCGAGCTCGACCACTAAGTAGAACGTCCCTCGTGTCCCGGTCCTTAACAAAAAAATAGAAAGGGTGAAACTCAACAAACACATTGTTGTCAAGAGTTAAATTAGGGACCGAAAGTAAACTACGTGTGACTGAAGGAACACGAAGGACATCAAGAAGACGCAAGGTTTTAGTGGTACGCGAAAGAAGAGATGCCTGACCAACATGTGAGATGGGCATACCTGATCCATTGGAAGTGCGGACCTGATCATGACCGGTGTAGGGCTGGCGAGTGGTCAGCTTGTCAAGCTGGCTCGTCAAATGGTCTGTGGCACATGTGTCCATGTACCAGGCAGGGTCCACAAAATATGAAGGAGTGAACCCAGGCTCTTGTGTAGCGAGAGCCTCCTGCTTCTCGTTGCCCTTCCCATTGTTCCCAATGCCAAGGAAATCACGTTTGAAGCGACGATGGCATCGAGACGCCAAGTGCCCCTCAATGCCGCAGAGCTGACACTTAGTGCCACCACCACATGCCTCGCAGTGTACGCGTTTGCGGCCAGACAGCAGAGGAGCTGGAGCGGGCGGACGGGGCTGGTTGCCCGTGGACGGCGACGGTTTCTGCTTGGCACCACGGGAACCCCAGCGGTGAGCAGCGTTCGTAGAAGGGCCCTCCGTGTAGACGCCAACGGAGCGGCGAGCAGCGAGCCGCTGTTCCGTGTTGAGGAGGCGCGCGTAGAGGTCGCGAGGCGGCATCGGCGTGTCACGTCCATTGACGTTTTCAACAAGAGAGTCATAGTCCTCATCGAGCCCATTGAGAATGAACGAAGTAAACTCCTCATCCCAAAGAGGCTTCCCAATGGATGACAGTGTATCAGCCAAAATTTTGACCTTGTTGAAGAAGGCCGTGACCGAGAGATCGTTCTTCTTGACCCCACCCAGCTGATTACGAATGGCAGAGGAACGGGCCAGCGACTGCGAGGAGAAGCTGGAGTCGAGCGTGGACCATGCATCCCTCGACGTTGCGGCAAAGATCACCATGCCGGCCACGGAGGGAGTGAGCGAGGACTAAATGGCACCCAGAGTAGCTTGATCCTGAGCGATCCACCGACGATGAGCAGGGTTGGACATCACGACGGAGCCACCGGCAGCCGAGGGCACCGGAACCATGGCCAGAGGACACGGCAGCGTACCGTCGACATACCCCTCAAGGTAGTGACTATGCATCAGCGGAAATACCTGAGCGCGCCACAGGAGGTAGTTATCAGCAGAGAGCTTCACCGTCACGAGATGAGCGAAGTGGAACGGTCTGGGTTCAGCCACCGATGCGGAGGGCGGCGAGTCATACGTCGGAGGAGCACTGTATGGGATCAGCGCATCGGCCGACGGTGGCGCACGGTGGTGTTGGTGATGACCGTAGGACACTGCAGGAGGCACGCCGTAGGGCTGCGGGGAAGGCACGGCGTACGACCCAGGGGCGACGTAGGGTGCGCCATATGGTGTTAGACTGTATTTACATGTGTATATTGTAACGTTGTATACCACCTCATTATATATATATGTGATAGGCCACCCCTAGAGGGTTGTGCCGGTTCCTCCCAAAGCCTATTGTCTTACATGGTATCACGCTAGGTTACGTCCGCTTCCGCCTAAAAACCCTAAACCGCCGCCGCCGCCGCCGCCGCCGCGCCCGCCGTCGCCGTCTCCCGACTGCTATGACGTCCGCCGCTGCGTCCGGCTCCACCGCCACCGGTTTTCTGCCGGCCTCCCTCGCGGCACTTCTCTCGAGGCCGCTGGATGCCGCCTCCCTTCAGGCGCCGATCGGGACACGGAGCGTCGGCTCCCTCTTCGCGCTCCCGACGGCTGCTACTTCGCCCGGGCAGGCGCCTGTGGCCCACACCGCCGCCGCCCCGTCAACCGCGGCTGTCGTGCCCTCGGCCACTGCGCCGCTGGTGGCGGAGGACGTCGCGCTGCCAGGCTTCACGGCGTCAACCGCGGCCATCGCGCCCTCTGTCACCGCGCCGGCTGCCCCTCTGACTGTCTCCACGGTGGTCTCACCTCAGCCAGTCTCCTCGATGGGATCGCAGCCGCCGCCGCCGTTTCACTTCGGCCATCTCATCACCATCAAGTTGTCGTCGGACAATCACATCTTCTGGCGCGCGCAGGTTCTTCCGCTTCTTGGGAGTCACTATCTGCTTGGCTATGTCGACGGCTCTCTCCCTTGCCCTCCTGCGCTGGTTGACAGCGTCCACGGTCCGGTCTATAATCCGGCTCACCGTGTCTGGACAGGGCAGGATCAGGCGAACCTCTCCTCCATCCAGGGGTCGCTCTCTCCGGCCGTTGCTGGGCTTGTTGTCTTCGCCAAGACGTCCCACGAGGCATGGACTATTCTTGAGCGCTCGTTTGCGGCACAGTCGCAGGCTCGTGTATCTGGGCTCCGTCGCCAACTTGGGGAGTGTCAGAAGCTTGACTCCACCGCCACTGAGTTCTACAACAAAGTCAAGAGTCTCGCCGACACGCTGGCCTCCATTGGACAGCCCCTCACCGACTCCGAGTTCAACTCGTTTATTGTCAATGGTCTTGATGAGGAGTATGACGCCCTAGTCGAGATCATCAATGAGAGGGGCAACTCCACGCCCATGCCAGCACACGAGGTCTTTTCACGCCTCCTGCTTACTGAGCAACGAGTCGAGACGCGCCGATCCAGGGGCAACGACGCCCTCTCGGCAAACGCCGCCACCAAGGGTGGTCGCTCCTCTGCTTCATCCAGGGCTCCTTCGGGGCAGTCACCACCACCCGCCTTGGCCCCTCCTCCTACTGCGACGCTACCAGGGGCTGGCGGTCCACGTGTGTGCCAGCTTTGTGGTCGCGATGGGCACTGGGCCTCGAAGTGTCACAAGCGCTTCCAGCGGGGTTTTCTTGGTCTCGGCAATGACGGGAAGGATACACGCAACTTTGCTCGTCAGGTCGCCATGGCTGATCGTCCGCCGCCGCAGAAGCCATAGGGACACACTCAGTCCTACTCCATTGATCCCCACTGGTACATGGACTCTGGGCCGACAGAGCACCTGACCAGTGAGATGGGGAAGCTTCACACTCGTGAACCCTACCATGGCTCCGACAAGATCCACACCGCCAATGGAGCAGGTATGCACATCTCTCATATTGGTCAAGCATCACTTCTCACTAGACATGCCAATAGGAGTCTTCAACTTCGCAATGTTCTTCGAGTTCCATCTGTGACACGTAATCTTCTTTCAGTTCCTAAACTCACTCGTGATAATAATGTGCTTTGTGAATTTCATCCTTTTGATCTTTTTATTAAGGATCGGGGCACGAGGGACATTCTTCTTAGTGGGCGGCTCTGCCAAGGTCTCTATCGTCTGGAGCATCCTGGCGTCGCTCGCGTCTTCAGTGGAGTTCGGGTATCTCCGTCACAGTGGCATGCTCGTCTTGGTCACCCGGCCACACCTATTGTCCGGCATGTTTTGCGTCGTCATGAGCTTCCTAGTGTGTCTAGTAATAAAGATGTAGCAGTGTGTGATGCTTGTCAGCAGGGGAAGAGTCATCAACTTCCTTTTTCGGAGTCCAGTCGTGAGGTGAAACATCCTTTAGAACTTGTGTTTTCAGATGTATGGGGTCCTGCTCAGACTTCTGTTAGTGGTCATAATTACTATATCAGTTTTGTTGATGCTTACAGCCGCTTTACCTAGCTTTATCTTATCAAACGTAAATCTGATGTGTTTGACATTTTTGTTCAGTTCCAAAAACATGTTGAACGCCTTCTCAAGCACAAAATTGTTCATGTTCAGTCGGACTGGGGTGGCGAGTATCGCAACCTCAACTCCTTTTTTCAGTCGCTTGGGATCACTCACCGTTTAGCATGTCCACATACACATCAGCAGAATGGTTCAGTAGAACGTAAGCATCGTCACATTGTTGAAGCTGGTCTGACTCTTTTGGCCCATGCATCTGTTCCGTTTCGTTTTTGGAGTGATGCTTTCACCACTGCATGTTTTCTCATCAATCGTACTCCCACTCGTGTTTTGAATATGAAGACTCCCATTGAAGTTCTCCTTAATGAACAACCGGACTACACCTTTCTCAAGGTGTTTGGGTGTGCTTGCTGGCCCCATCTCCGTCCATATAACAAGCGTAAGCTCGAGTTTCGTTCCAAGAAGTGTGTTTTTCTTGGTTATAGCTCTCTTCATAAAGGATACAAATGTCTTCATGTGCCCACTAATCGTGTCTACATCTCTCGGGATGTTGTGTTTGATGAGCATGTTTTTCCCTTTGCCAAACTCCCTGTGTCCACTACCGAGCCACCTGTCATGCATTCATCCTCTGTTGCTTCTGACCAATTTGATGATGTTGCATATTCTCCTCTATTGTTGCCTAACCATGGTGCAGGCACTGGTCGTGGGGCTCGTTTGGAGATTCTGGAAGTGCCATCTTCCTCTTCGTCGCCATCGCCTTCATCCTCAGCACCTTCTGTTGTGCATGAGGAGCACATGGCGCCCCTGCATGGCCTCGGTTTCCGTGCTCATGCACGACCGATCGACGTCCTGGCCCGGTCGCCTCTGGCTTCTGGGCTGCCTTCGCCATTGTCGCGCCCTGCAACCCCGTCGACTGGGCCGGCCTCCTCGGTCCCCGTCTCGCCCAGGGCGTCGGGGCAGTCATCACCAGGCCTGGCCTCGCCCGCCCCTGCCTCGCCCAGGGTGTCTGGGCCCTTCTCACCAGGGCCGGCCTCGCCTGCTCTCGCCTCGCCAAGGCCGTCTGGGCCGGTGTCACCGGAGCTGGCCTCGCCCACTCTCGGTTCGCCCATGGCCTCTGAGCCCCTGTCGTCGGGCCAGTCTTCGCCATGCAGCCTGGAGTCGTCTGTCCCGAGCTCGCCTGAGGTGATTACTGCATCTCCGGCGACCGTCACGTCTCCGTCACCTTCGCCTCCGCCGGCTCCTGCTGCTGCTCTACGTCCACATACGCGCAGTCGGAGTGGCATTTTTCAGCCTAAGCAACGTCACGATGGAACAGTTGCTTGGTTAGCGGCGTGCATGTCTGCTGCTCTCGCAGATCCATCCTCTGAGCCACGCACGTATCAAGCTGCTATGCGCATTCCTCATTGGAGAGAGGCCATGGAGCAGGAGTATCAAGCGCTTCTTCGCAATCAGACATGGACTCTTGTTCCTCCACAATCACGGGTAAATGTCATTGATTCCAAATGGGTTTTCAAAGTGAAGAGGCATTCTGATGGGTCCATTGAGCGCTATAAGGCTCGTCTGGTTGCTCGTGGTTTTCGACAGCGTTTTGGCCTTAACTATGAAGACACCTTCAGTCCAGTGGTCAAGCCTACTACCATCAGACTTCTTCTCTCTCTGGCTGTTACTCGAGGTTGGTTTCTTCGTCAGCTTGATGTTCAAAATGCTTTTCTTCATGGTGTCTTGGCGGAGGAGGTTTACATGCGCCAGCCTCCGGGTTTCTCTGATCCGGATCGCCCTGATCATCTCTGTCGTCTGTCCAAGGCAATTTATGGTCTGAAGCAGGCTCCTCGTGCTTGGCATGCTCGTCTTGCAATGGCTCTTCGTGCTCATGGTTTTGCATCATCAACTGCTGACTCCTCATTGTTTCTTCTTCAAAGGCCTGAGGTTACTATGTACTTGTTGGTCTATGTAGATGATATCATTTTGGTCAGCTCCTCTCAGTCGGCTGCTACTGCGCTTGTTCGCTCACTTGGTGCTGATTTTGCGGTGAAGGACCTTGGGAAGCTTCATTACTTTCTTGGTGTGGAGGTTACTTCTCGTGCTGCTGGCCTTGTTATGACGCAGAAGAAGTACTCTCTGGATTTGTTGCAGCGAGCTGGGATGCTTAAGTGCAAACCGACGACTACACCCATGTCTACCACTGAGAAGCTCAATGCTGTTGATGGTGTGCTTCTTTCTTCTTCTGATGCGACAGAGTACAGGAGTATTGTTGGTGGGCTCCAGTACTTGACGATCACGCGACCAGACATTTCCTATGCTGTTAACCGAGTCTGCCAGTATCTGCAGTCACCCCGTGACACTCATTGGTCTGCTGTTAAGCGGATTTTGCGCTATATTCGTTTTACGGTGGCTCATGGTTTGCATATTCGGCCATCTAACTCTGGTTGTCTTTCAGCATATTCTGATGCAGACTGGGCTGGCAATCCGGATGACAGGCGATCCACGGGGGGTTATGCTGTCTTCTTTGGCTCTAACATGATTGCCTGGAGTGCTCGGAAACAGGCTACTGTCTCGCGTAGCAGTACTGAGGCTGAGTATAAGGCTGTGGCCAATGCCACATCAGAGATCATCTGGGTACAGTCCTTGCTTCAGGAGTTAAGTATACCCCAATCACAGCCTCCTGTTCTTTGGTGTGATAACATCGGTGCTACATACCTTTCTGCAAATCCGGTATTCCATGCCCGAACGAAACACATTGAAGTTGACTATCACTTTGTGCGTGAACGTGTCTCTCAGAAGCAACTACAGATCAAGTTTATTTCTTCCAAGGATCAACTTGCTGACATCTTCACCAAGCCATTGCCTTTGCCACAGTTTGAGACTTGCAGGCGCAATCTTACCCTTCTAGATTCATTAGAAAGTGGCTAAAATTGAGGGAGGGTGTTAGACTGTATTTATATGTGTATATTGTAACATTGTATACCACCTCATTATATATATATGTGATAGGCCACCCCTAGAGGGTTGTGCCGGTTCCCCCCAAAGCCTATTGTCTTACATATGGCATCGAGGACGCCGCAGAGGAAGGTACATACGGCGTCGGTGATGGCGTGGCGTACGGCGCGGGATAAGGCCCGCCGTAGGGCACCTGAACGGGAGCGCCATACGGGCCAGAAGCCGGCGGCGCATCATTGGGCAAAGCCGGTAGAGGAATCCCACCGTATGGCAACGGGGTAGCGGCGCTGTATGGCAACGGAGCGCCGTAGTGCTGCTGCTGGGTAGAGGCGCCGTAGTGCTGCTGGGTAGGAGCGATGTAGCTATGATACCATGTTAAACAAACTAGAGTTTGGAACAATGCTCGATACTTTTGATGGATACGGCTGTCATATATTTTTAAGAAGGAACCGTACAAATACAGGATACATTACAACACGTATATCTATTATATACTTAGTCTAACATTGCCAAATGCCATCCGCGGCATCGCCGCTCACCGGAGACGTGCACCACCGTGCCGCAGCGGATGTGCACGGCCGTGCCGCCGAAGATATGCACCGCCACGCCAGGATGTGGGCCGCCGCTGGGGGTGCAGCTGCAGCTAGGCACTTCGGCCTGCTCACTGGTGCCGTCGGGGCCGAGCTGGTGCTGCTCGAGGCAGCTCTAGAACGCGTACGCGGTCACTGGGTGGCTAGATAGCACACCTAAACGAGCTAGTATGCAAGGGCGAGCATCCGATCTTCTCCCCACCAGCATCCGACTAGCATCCGACCAGCTCCAACGCGTCGGCTTGCTCATCCGCGTCACCATGCTCGCTGTGCCGCGCCGTGCTCGCCTCGCGCCGTGCCTACCCGGTGCTGATACAGCTGGCGACCTCGGCTCGCACCCGCGCCCGGCCTCGCCTCGCCTCCCCGCGCCCGAACTGAAGCAGCAGGAGCAGGTGGTGCCACCTCCAGGCGCACTTCGTACGCGCCCGCGTAGGTGGCACAGCAGGCGTGTCAAGCTGCAGCGGCCGCGGGGAGGCGAGTTCGTGGCGTGCGCGGGGAGCTGCGAGGCTAGCGCGGCGGGCGGGGCGAGTGGCGAGGAATACGAGAAGGAGTAGGCGAGGCGCACGAGCAGGAGGCCTCGGCGAGCTGCGGGGCGCGCGGGCACGGCGGCCGCTGCAAGCTGGCGCGAGCAGGCGAGCGGGGCCGCGGGCGCGGGGGGCTGCCTCCGCCACAGGCGTTTCACGCAATGGCGGGCGGCCGGCCGTGGCCGTGGCAGGAGACGCGCAGGGAAGCGAGCGTGGCGGGAGCTCGGGGCTGGTGTCGACCTCGTTTGCGGGCAGGGATGAGGCGCGGGAGAGCGGCGGCCCATTAGGTGTTCGACGAAATACCGGCATGGTCATGCCCAAAATGCGTCAACCCTGCGCTGGGCACACCGGCTGACCCAAATGAAAATGCGGACACGAATATCTGTTTGGCCGACCCAAACGGACAAAAAGCAAACAAAATCCGCGTCCGTTTGGGTCTCTTCATTGGAGTTGCTCTAACAATCTGTCATCTCTACGAGGAAGGCAGTGTCTTTTTGCGAGATGGCTTCATATTTTTCTGGCTTATTTCAGTTTCACATGCTATGTGCGCTGTTATTGTAGATTTTTATTTATTATTTTGCTGCTAGGAACATACACTTTGAAGTGATGTTGTTTCTATGCAGTTCTGTTATTTGTATGTGTGTCTTTCCATCTATTTTCTTTGTTTATTTTTTCATTTTGATCTTGTTAAAAATACATGTCGAATTTTCGATACAGGCAGTACATATATTTTATACACACGTAACATCTTTTTATGCGGGATGAACATTTTTCAAATACAAGGTGATTTTTAAAAAAAATACATGTTGAACATTTTTTAACAAATTTTAACCATTTTCAAATACATGTTGAACATTCTTTTGAATCATATGGAACTCTTTTATACTATGCAAACATTTTTTTTACAATCTATATATACAGTGGTCTTTGGGGCGAGTGACTCGTCGGAATCCCATGAGGCGAGACAAAGACGCTCCTAGTCATCCTTCACAATATTTATTTCCTCATTTTGATTTTCATTTCATGATTTCTTGTGGCTTCCGTCTCCTTTAAAGCCAGCTAAGAATATTCTTTTACAGGACAACTTGACGTTTGGCCATATTGCATTTCGCTTATTGCCAGTTATTATGGAGCAATCCTGTGTGGGCCGAACCATGAAGGCCAGTAATTAAAACCATTTCTTTTGTTGTTTCTTTTCTTTTTTATCTTTTCTTTTTTATATTTCACATGTTTTCCATGGTTATATATTTTATGGTTTTAATAATTCCTTATATATTTTTTAATCAAAAGGAGAACATATTTGTAACATGCAAACTTTTTTGAAAAACATGAGCAGCTGGAGACGAAGTTGACGCTGATGGAGGCGCAGCTGGCGGAGGGGAAGAGGTTCTTCGGCGGCGACGCCATTGGCTTCATCGACATCGCTGCCGGTGGGGCGCTCGAGCACTGGATGGGGGTTTCCAAGCTGGGCACATGAAATGGCTCAACCTATTGACAAACAACTTCTGCTCCCTTGACCCAATCTTCATCTACCCATCCACGATCATCGGGAATTGAAATCCTATCATCAATTTCATGCATGCAAACCAAATATTAAACAATTTATGTAACGATTATCGTTTATACCAAGTAATAAGTCATAACTATGCCATAGCTAGGCAATCCTCGCCTTGGCCTCAAGGGTGTTCACTGTGAGCTCATCCTCTGGGACCTCGAGGATGAGAGGGAACTGCCTTTCACGCACAACCCTGTCCACGAGGAGCTATCGATGCTCCTCCACAGTGACCCGGTCGTCATCTGTGTGTCACTCTCCATCTGTGCTGGCGATGTGCACGGTTGAGCCATGGCCTACTTATGGGCTTAGTTCGTCAAAGACAAGGTGAGTATCTCGCTGAGAATCATAAACCGTACAAAACAGCTCGCTTTACTGTTGATATTTACAATAATAAATTTATCAAAAATGGAACAAGAATATATCAGAATAATATCTTCCACATTCTCCTCATGCATGAATAGTAGCATCAGTAAATAGACGTTGGCTGCACGTTATAGTACATCGTGATATGCATTTTGGCTTCAGGGGAATGATTTTTAAATCGGTGTTGCAGACGCATTGCATGTACTTGATGATGTGGATGACATGTAAGTAACTAAGTCAACCAAGCGATTGTGTCCAACGCCTTGTTATCTATTGGAATAATCGATCCGAAGTTAGCGTTAATCCACATAATAGTACTTCATGTCACAAATAAGTGATGCTCTAGATATCGACGCACACCAAATGTCAAAGAATTTATCATGGGAATCACAACTGTGTGGCTCGGAACAAAATGGCTGTACCCCACAGAAGACTTCGTGAGGGCATCTCCAATGGTGACCTGCAAACCGCCCGCATACAATTCGAACCGCGGTGTCCTGTTGTGCCATCGGGGCCGTATCGGTCCTTTTGGCGGTCTGAAAGTGTTTTCTGCCGCAAACTGAGACAAACATGGGGGGCTTTGCAAGCATCCGCACAACACCAAATTAAACCCGCTTTTGACCAGCCTGGCCCACCCAAACCCCTCCTTCCTCGTACGCGCGTGTTCTCGCCCGACGCCAACTCCACATTGAAGATGGCTCCAGGGCGTCCAACCTCTCACTGGCTTCACCATTGAAGTGGCGCGCCGGCCCAAGGGCGCCGCCCGCGATGCGTCCTCGGTGTCCGCACATGTTCAATGTTGGCAACACATTACTGGACAAGACGGGACAAATATCTACCATGCTAGTTCAATGCCCCGTCCGGCCGTATGCTGCAATTAAGCAAGCTCGCCAGCCGAGAAACCCACTCTGGTGTCGCGCATTGACGCACCCGGATGCCTTGTATCATCGGAATCCACTATTTAAAGGAGGCTAAACTCGGCTAGCTCCACGCCACAACACTGCTCCCCAACCTCTTCCCTTGCACCACATCTGCCATGTCTGCAGGCGGCGAAGCTCTGTGGGACATGCTTTCCACTGAGAGGAAGCACGAGGTGCCCGCCCTTGCCGCCTCTTTACAGAGCCGTCGCGCCAGGCGGATCGCCGTTGGCTTGCCGGTCAGCTCGCCCGAGATCTCTGACGACAAGGACGACCCCACGATGGAGACGGGCTCCAACGACACCACCCCGGCGCCGGCGCCTGTGCACGTCGTCTTCACCATGGAGAAGGCGGGGGGCGCAACACAACACCATCATGGTGGAGGTGCAACCTACGCTCGTGCCTATATCGGGGTTCCAACATGTGCAGGAGGAACAACAGTACAACATGTTCGTCCTGAAGTAGCACCGGCTGGCGGAAGGCCAGATCAATGGTGAGTGCGTGAGCGAGGAGGCCGTGGCGGCCATGGCTGAGGCGAGCCCAAACTTCGTTGCAGGTCAGTGTGCACACTACGACGCCATCCACACTCAAGTCGCCCCTCACTAGGTAGCGGGCGCTGCTCGCCAGGAAGCGGCCGCCGCAGCTGAAGGTGATCATGAACGAGAACAAGCTACGCCTCCTATGCCCTGCCGATGAACTATCGGGCGGGCTGGTTCGACGATGACATCGCTGATGCCACCATCTCCGCCGTGGACCTAAAGTCCACCGGCAACGAACAAGGTACAAACTACTCCGAGGATGAGTAGGGCACAGGAGGCGGCAAGGCATGGCGTCCCATGTGGCCCGGTCAGTCTCCTGTGTTCTACTCTTCGTCGCCAGAGACCGTAGCTTCACTTGATCGGTCTTATCGCCGGTGAACATGGACACGACGGTTGGAGGGCGACAAGGGCTTGGGTGTCAGACGTAGCCGTATGATAGTTTTAGGGGGTCGAAACGGTTTTTTTGTGCTAAATGTTCAAAATCTAATGAAAATCTGGCTTGTTTGCATGAATGTCGTCCAGTTTATATAAAATTTGTGTGTTTGCATGAATTTCGGCTGGTTGGTTGAAAAAATGTTTGAGATGCATGCGGATAGCATTAGATAACGGTCTCAATCATCCGAGTCCGCGGACTGATCCTCTGTTCGTAGACGAATGCAGGAGAAAATTTATGGGTTGCCGTTGAAGATGCCCTTACTTCTCAAAAAAGAAAAATAGTGACTTACTTACGACAGCATAAGGCATGTGCAATAGCTTTGATAGGTCTTGTCTATAGCCCGTGTCCATGTCAAATATAGTATGTACTATAAACACCTTTTATAATGCATTGTCTATATATATTTGGTTGTTTCCCTGGTCAAAAGCCCACCAAACAGACAAGCAAGCAAACTAAGACATGTGTTGCTACCTTCGCGTCAAATGTCGTGTGATCTGCTGGAACTAACTTGACCGAGATCCACATTCCATTCAACTGCACAAGTAACAAGTTGTGCTACTACACATCTCAGCTTTCTGCGTCAACGCAAGGCAAAAACAAATTTATGTGTGAAAAATTTCCGATTTATTCATCAACCGTCAAGGTAGTACAAAGAACAGCACAACAACAAAAGCTACAAAACCTTTAGTCCCAAACAGGTTCAGGTAGGATAGAGGTGAAACTCATAAGATCTCGGAACTAACTCATAGTTCTGGCACATTGATAGGAAGCTTCTAGGTACCCATGCCCATGGCTAGTTCTTTGGTGATACTCCAATCCTTCAGGTCTCTCTTTACGGACTTCTCCAGTAGTATTTAAAATTGACTTTGAAAAGGCATATGACAAAGTCAAATGGTGATTTCTCGAACAGACCCTAAGAATGAAAGGTTTCTCAGGTAAATGGCGCGACTGGGTCCAAAATTTTGTTACTGGAGGTAGTGTGGCTATAAAAGTCAATGATGATATAGGTCATTACTTCCAGATGAAAAAGGGATTACGACAGGGTGACCCAGTGTCTCCAATGTTATTTAACATTGTCGCTGACATGATGGCTACTTTGATCAAACGCGCCAAACAAGAAGGTCAAATTGCAGGAGTAGTGCCACATCTTGTGGATGGTGGACTCTCTATCTTGCAATATGCCGATGATACAATTTTTTTTATGAAACATGACCTAGATAAGGCTAAAAATATGAAACTATTGCTTTCAGCTTTTGAGAAAATGTCAGGTCTGAAAATTAACTTCCACAAAAGTGAATTGTTCTGTTTCGGAGAAGCCAAGGAGGCTGCTGCACAATATGCTAATTTGTTCGGTTGTGCACAAGGCCAATTCCCAATTAAATATTTGGAAATTCCGATTATATTATCAGCGTCTCACTAATGCGGAGTGGAAACATGTTGAAGAGCGATTGGAGAAACGGTTGAGCAGTTGGAAAGGCAAATTGCTCTCCATTGGAGGGCGCCTAGTTTTGATCAATTCTGTCCTCACAAACATGGTTCTCTACATGCTCTCCTTTTCCAAATTCCTAAAGGGGTTCTGCAAAGACTGGATTACTTCAGATCTAGATTCTTTTGGCAAGGAGATAGTGAAAATAAAAGGTATAGGTTAACCAAATGGAGTGTGGTTTGTCGACCAAAAGACCAGGGAGGATTAGGTGTTCAGGACCTCCAGGTTAAGAATGATGCCTTGCTCAGTAAATGGTTGTTAAAGCTACTTATCAAGGATGGTGTTTGGCAAACCATGTTGCGCAATAAGTATCTAGGCCAAAAAGTGTTGTCCCAGGCATATTGGAAACCTGGTGAGTCACATTTTTGGTCTGGTCTGATGGCGGTAAAGAAACATCTATTCCTCTTTGGATCATTCGCGATAAAGGACAGCTCCGAGATACGTTTCTGGGAGGACAAGTGGCTAGGAAGCACCACTCTTTAGGAATAGTATCCGGCCTTGTACCGAATTGTACGCGATAAGAATGATACTCTTGAGCACGTGCTCAGCTCCTCCCCGCCGAATGTATCATTTAGGAGGGATTTGATTGGCCTCCAGCTTGCATCATGGCAACATCTTCTCTCCCGTTTGGATTCATTTAACTTGACACAAGGGAGGGATGTGTTTCGCTGGAATCTCACTACATCTGGATCCTACACAGTTGACTCTATATACCGTGCACTCTCGCACTCAGAGGTTCCATTGAATAATAATAAACTAATATGGAAATCAAAGATGCCACTAAAAAATAAGATTTTCATGTGGTATCTTCGGAGAGGAGTTGTGCTAACAAAAGACAACCTTGCTCGACACAACTGGCAAGGAAGTAAGAAGTGTAGCTTTTGTACTCATGACGGGACAATTAAACACCTCTTCTTTCAGTGCAAGTTCACGCGTTCTATATGTCCAGTCATCCAAATAGCGTCCAATGTGTATCCACCAACAAGTGTTGCCAATATATACGGTCACTGGCTTGATGGAATACCAAATACTTTTAGTACGCTAATATGGGTGGGAGCGTCCGCCTTATTATGGCCGCTTTGTCTATGTAGAAATGATTGTGTTTTTAATGGCAAAACCTCTTCTTCTATGCAGGTTATTTACCGCTGTACGCACTGACTTCGTATGTGGTCTACGCTACAACGAACGGAGTATCAATTGCTGTTCAAGGCAGTGTGTATGCGGTTGGAGCGGGTGGCCAGGAGGTTTTCACCCAACATGGGTAGCAACATAATCTATGGATCGGTCCACCTCCTCCGGCGACATTGGCATAGTTTTGAACTCATATGGCTTTACTGTTGCCAACTTGTCGTTTTTTTGTATATACTTTGCTAGACTCTTCATTAAGGCTGTGTGCATTTTAGCTATGCAGAGGCCGGGTGTTGCTCATTATGCTTTGTATTCACTTGATGCTACATTATGAGTTAATAATGCCCTTTATCGAAAAAATGTTCGATCTATCCGGACCTCTCTTGACATTATCAACACACTTTAGCCATCCGCAACACATTGACGCTTCTTAAGGCCTGTGCTGAATATGCCCAAACCATCTTAGACTTGGACAAGTTTCTCTTCAATTGGTGCTACTTCAACTCTATATCATATAGCACCATTCGGGACTCGTCCTTCCTTGTGTGGCCATAAATCCACCACAACATGTGTATCTTCGACAAACCTAACTGTTGACGTGTCCCCTTTTAGTCGACCAACACTTAGCGCCATTCAACATTGCGAGTCAAATCGCCATCCTATAGAACTTTTCTTTTAGGTTTTGTGGCACCCCCTTGTCACAGAGAATGCCATAGGCCTGACGCCATTTCATCCATCCGGGTTTGATTCGATTTTTCACATCTTTATTGATGTCCCAACTTTCTGCAGCATTGACCCCAAATATCGAAAGACGTCCTCGTAAGATACCTCCTGCCCATCAAGGCAAACATCCTCATGCTCCTCCTCTTGCATAGTAGCACAAAGAACACCAGAAATAAACAAAATAACATCCAGGTCCATGAATCACCTAGCGACAATAACAAGCACTGAAGCGATCCGAAGGCGCGCCTCTATCATCGCAAGGCAAGCTGTTACTTATATACTTGTCTAGAAGAGCCAACTGCCATAAGCCATCCTGATTAATTAAGCGCTAAGCCACATGTCCGTGGGACATAGCGCGCAGTGGCGGATCTAGGATTTGAAGTTACCCGGGGCGGATTTTTATAGGAAACAAAAAATTGAAGCCATGATGCAATGAAATAAGACAATAAACTAAATTGATTGGCAAAGTAGTATGGATTCAGGTAAGCCGATAATATTTTTCAAAGTAGTTTCATTCTCAAGGAGAAAAATATATAACGTGGCAGAAAATTCATATAAGGTCTGCTTCATCTTCTTAGGTTTGTACAACATCAAGTTTGATAATACTAATTAACTTTCAGTATTGAACTTCCAAGAATTAGGCTAACGTAACAAGAAATTAAAGAAATATAGAAGCAGGAGAGCAAAAGATTAAGGGAGAATAAACGAACTTGCTGTTTGTTGTCTTTGTTGGCTTTTTTTCGAGACAGACTGCGAGGCCCTTTATTAATTGTGATAAATGTTTACATCCAGAAAAGAAAGATTACCAGGGTTTTCTAACCAAACATGGCGGCCAACCCCCAACTTTAAAACATGCCTCGCCAGCCTATGAGCCTCGAAATTCAGCTCCTAAACTCATGTACAAAACTACAAGCCTCAAAAGAAGAACTATGCTCTATTATTTCATGTAGAATTGCTCCGTAACTTGCCGGGTTTCTATGTTTGATATCATCCACCACTACCTTGCAGTCCGATGCCACATGTAATCTCCGCAAGTTTAGATCCTCGGCGAGGGCAAGAGCCTCATGGATTGCTAAAGCTTCAAGCGTGGGAGGGTTGTGAACCCCTTTGAAAACAATAGTCGAGGCTCCCTGAAAAACACCATTATGATCTCGTCAGATAGCTGCCGCTACTCACCGTCCTCTGTTTTGCGGTACTGCTGCATCAAGGTTTGATCCATTGGGCGCGTGCGAGCCAAAGATCACCCCGGATCTTCTCTCCGTGGTTCCTCAATGGCGTTGTGAGAGAAGTTTAGTCAATGGGTCTGCTAAATTCAGAGTCGTATGTATTTTACAAATTTTGTATGTCTACAATGCTCTGCATGGAGCTACTCTAGCAAATTCCTCCAATTTCATTATGTATCCAGATTGAGACTCAAAGTCATCTGGATTGGTGTAAAGCTTACATCAACGTAAATCTTCATGACGAACTCTTTATCACCTCCATAACTGAGAAATATTTCCTTAGTCCTCTTCGGTAACTAAGGATAACTTGGACCGTTATACAGTGATTCACTCATGGATCTCTATCGTAACCCCTTGCCAAACTCATAGCAAGGCACACATCTGGTCTGGTACATAGCATGGCATACTTTATAGAAGCTATGACTGAAGCATAGGTTATGACTTTCATTCTCTTTCTATCTTCTGCCGTGGTCGGGCTTTGAGTCTTAATTAACTTTACACCTTGTAATACAGGCAAGAACTCCTTCTTTGACTAATCCATTTTGAACTCTTTCAAATTCTTGTCAAGGTATGTACTCATTGAAAAATCTTATCAAGTGTCGTGATCTATCTCTATAGATCTTGATGCCCAATATGTAAGTATCTGGATCAACGGAGCTTACTACGTTGCATTAACCATACCTTTGTGGTCGTCAACTAAAATGCACTATTGTTTCAAGTATTATTTCATGGATTACTGTTTGCTATTCCATTACTTGGTGGTATGATCTGTATTTCCTTTTAAAATGCATTGTATAATTATGTGTTCTCTATTATCGTTACCGGTATTTGCTTCCTTGACAATAGAACAAGAATTGATTTGAATTCTTTCCACCGGTATGTGTCAAAGCTCCCGACACCACTTCTATTGATGACACCACACACCACATGCGGATGCTTCGTTTTCTCAGTCTAACACACCATGAGCATATGTTCTCTATTTGATGAATTTTTTAATATGCAAATTTATTTTTCTTCCCCATCAAGCTACACATGGGTGGCACTTGGACACGGTCACAACCTGACAATAATCCACTCTAATTTTATTCAAGCTTGCTAACACATGGGTGGCACTTGGACATGGTCACAACCTGACAAGAATCCACTCTAATTTTATTCAAGCTTGCTAACACTTGGACACGGTCACAACCTGACAAGAATCTATTTAAAAAATGAATGAAAACCAACCAATGAAAGAAACAAACGAAGCAAAGCAACAGCTTCCGACTGGGTCGTCGGTCTCGCATGAGGGGAGACAAATACGCTCCTAGTCATCCTTCGCACTATTTATTTCCTCATTTTGATTTTCATTTCATGATTTCTTGTGGCTTTCGTCTCCTTTAAAGCCAGCTCAGAATATTCTTTTACAGGACAGCTTGACGTTTGGCCATATTGTATTTCGCTTATTACAAGTTATTATGGAGCAATCCAGTATGGGCCGAACCATGAAGGCCAGTAATTAAAACCATGAAGCGCTGCATGTGCAAACTATACATAACCCCACAATATGCTAGAGAAAGTGGGAAAACTGTCAGGCCTTCCTGTTACAAAAAATGTGAAAGTCAAACCTGGGATAAAGGCTGCCGATATTAGTGATCTCAACAACTTTTACATAAACGTTGAGCATGGTTACTTGACTGATATCATCAGGGTAATGCGCATTTTGTGTTACTAGTGGTGATTATTTTTTAGTAATTTGAATGTGATCTTGATATGTTGTCAAGGTAGAAAATGTTATAAATGTCATACAGAGATACATGATTGCCAGTTAAGAACCCACAATAAAAGAAACAAATAAACCAAATAAGAACCAAAAGGAAAATAAATAAACCAAAAAACTGCATTTCTCCCTTATTTGTTTGATGTTATGAACGTCTGAACTGCAATTCTAAATCCTTATATGTACTTGTAACATCCTGCAGTCTTAAGCAAAAAACCTCCACTTATTTCTCTGCTTGTGCAAGGCTTGTCCATTCATGTTCCGAACAATCAGAACTGAGGGCAATCTATGAAGTCAATGTATTCTGGTATTTACTGCACGGCAGACTGTAACAGTGTCTTTATCATTCCTGTTGTTTGAAGCAGTGTCTTTCATGGTTTACCGTGTTAGTACAAGTGTTTGCAGAATGGAAGGATTATTTCATTTGCACTGCACGACAATTGCTTGCTGTAGATACTTATGAATGTTAGAATGAATACATTCTCATTTATTGGAAGACAAGTTTGATATCGGCAGCCCCAGTTATTTTAGCTCCAACATGGTATGTTGCTGCAGCCAAGAATCTACGCTGAACATTTATTTTTGTCGACATGTGCCATGATTCAGTAGTTGCCAACTTCTGAATCTGTTTTACACATTTATTTTTGTTGATCCTGACATTTAGCTAACACCCTAACATTTTGCAGTCAACACCCTAAAATTTTCATTTTATTGTAAACAAGACCCTCACGTTTTGCATCCAACACCTTAATTTTTTTGTTTTCTTACAAACAAGGACAAAATTTTGACAGTTCGGGCAAAATTTCACTAGAAATTTCGGCAGCATAGCGCGTTGGGGAGAATCACATGTCTTCTTGTCTTTTCTATTTCACATGGAAAGGGAGGAGGCATTGCATCCCATTGCAACTTCTCCACCGCCGGCCGACCGACTTCTTCATTCGTTTTAGTTAGGCATGAAAGAATACAACAACCTTTGGTAAATGTTGAATGTTCAGTTTTGGTCAAAAAAGAAAGAAAGAAGAAATGTTGAGAATCCATCTAGCACAAACCACGAGACTCTAAAACTAAAGGCCACTTGCTTTCCTGAGCTTTGCCATCAGACCAAACATCATCTTGCTTTGGATTGCTACGTGCCACAAATCGACTGACTGACCACGTGGTTTGAGGTTCTGTCAGTGGAAATATAACTAGCTATCCCTACTGCAAAATAATAAGTAGAATGTACATTAACAAGTGATAACAATAAGGTTTGTTCAGGCAACTAAGTTCAAGGTTCCGACAAAATTGCTACTACTATACATAGCTTAATGCAACCAAGTTCAAGGTTAGCAACGATATGATTGGTAAAATTATTCAGTTATTATGCCAAAGCTAAAAGATCCAAGACAAAATGTGTGTTATAGGTGTCAATGCAAAGAACAAACCTAGAGTTTCTCTAATCATATATCAGGAACGTAGTGTATGTTTCCTGTACTTAAGAACATGTGTTAACAATAACCCTCTGTTGCATTCGATAAGGCTCATACCATTTAATTGATTTTAACAAAGATCATACTGATTTTTGCAGTAAAAGATGGAAGCAGAAGAATATGGTACAAAAGAAGTGAAAACCGACTTACAGAATTATGTCTATTTATGCTACAGGAACACTAACTAAAAAACTAGAGGAACCATTGATAGAAGTTAGCAACCCCACTTTTATAATAGAACCAAGAGTAGAAATTTACATGTAGCTATCATGTTGAACAATCAATTAAATCATACCACAATGAGATCAGCAATAGAATTAACAATGGACTCACATTGTTCTTTGTCGTAACTTGGTAAAGTGATCTGGAAAAAACATTATATGCATCTTTTTCCTTTAACAGCCCCTGCGGCCCATCAACAGTGCATAAATAGAAAAGATAAGATCATCATAGTGTAACATGGTTCTGTATTCCAAACAAGTATGCATCACCATCACCATGTAATGGTATGCATAACGAAATACTATGCAAACACACACGCAAGTGCACACACACAAACACTCACATAGTAAACATTTAGAATTTTGAAAAATAATAAATCTATGAATAATTGGTGCTTCCAAATTCTCTACCATCCATACTTTCGTTCGCATACAGTAGTCAGCATGCCTTCTGTACATTACTTTTCTACTCATCAGTAATTACTTTATAATTGCCCTCTAGAATCAACCTACATAATCGTTCTGCTGGCTACATAAAAGAAGTTCTTATTCTTGCAATGCTCCATATTATCTCCGCAGTATTGTTGTACAATAGAGTCATGCCCGACTATAATATGTAGAAAAGAGTGTTGAAGTGAAAAGGAGTCATGCCCAACTAAAATATCCAGGGATGATGTGCATGAATGAACCATCTAGCTCTTTTTAGCGATTATTTGCCACATTTCATATGTAGAAATGTTGTCTGCTCAATACAAAACATAAAATCAAATTTCTAGTAAGTTCCTATAGAAGGTGCATATAATAATAAGAAAAAACCTGAAAAAGCAAATCTTTAAGGAGCACATGCAATAGTTAGGAAACATATGTCATTCCTATTTTTATCATGACAGTTTCTACTACTTACTCTTGTAAGTTAAAACAGTCTACTTGCTTGAGGAGAAAGGAGGAGCAAGGGGGGATGGATGGATGGGGAGGAAGGCCATTTATAGAGGGGGAGAGAGACGCGCAACATCGGTAGTTGCTAGCGGGGAAGGCGGCGAGGCATCGGATGGGATCCCGATCCGCGTGACGCGAGCGAGAGCCAATGGATCGATTGGATCAAGCACACAAACGAATGAGAGGAAGGGAGGGAGTAATGGAGGCGACGCATCGGTTTGGGAAATAATCGAAGTTAAGGAGGGCCTTAAAAAGTGGAAGACAGTTTGTTGCTCCTTCCTCCCAATAATAAGCCGGACAGCTGGTAGCCTGGTACGTTGGATTCCCTCAAACAACGCAAGTCATTTTTCCCTTTTTGCAGCCAAATCTTCCCTGTGTCTTTCTTTTTCATTGTGTCTAATGATCTGTCTAGTATATATTTATATTTGAACAACCAATCTTTCTTATTTTCTCATTTTGTCTAATGCTTGTATACATTCATATTTGAACCAACAAATGGCAGTAATAACAAAAGGGTACTGCTCTTGATTTGATTCGGCCATTTCTGTGTAGATTTTGAGAGGTTTCTATGTAGATTTAGTTAGATAGGCGGATTTGCCACCTAGATTTCAGGATTACGCATATCTGACAAAATCCTGTGGCCGGGTTACTCACATTTGATTTATTTTTCATAGTCAATACAGTTTGGAAAACCAATAGTATCAGATTATTGGGACACTTAATTTGAGGGCGACGATACCACCTCCATTCCGAAATATAAGACGTTTCGGCAGGCTAGTTTATAGCCCACCAAAACGTCATATATGTTTGAACGGAGGTGGTAAGTTGTGATATGAAATGCAAATCAGTCAACACAAGCAAGTTGCTGTCATGGGAATGATATTTATCATATATTACATCACAACAAGGTGTACACCAGGGCAGGAATAAGGCTCATCCCGAAAGGAAAAAAGGGAAGCTGTGAAAACCAGCTAGCCAACCATTTGCATAACCAAAATGTCTCTCACTCAGCCAATCATGAATCGGCCAAAGTGAAGAATTTTATTTCATTTATCCTCATTCACAACATGCATTCTTCATAGAATCTGAAAACAGACCAGCTATCTATCTCGCATACATACATAGCTAGCCCAAATAGCCACCAGGAACGTCAGCAAAGACACGTGGTTTTATGAGGCGCTTGTTCTCAGCACACAACTCCGTGTGTTGTGCAAACTAAAACTCCGGATCCTTGCCGTTTTGCCAGACTTTGTTTCGGCACTTTCTGCCTTGGTTTTGCACAAGGTTTGAACATGACCTGTTCAAAAGAAATGCGCAGTTTTAACATGACAGATATGTGGTAATGGATATCGAGCACAAGCTAGCAGCTACTTTCTCAATTAAAAATCATGAATGGCAGTCATAAATGGCCTTATTTTCATGCCTAGTACCCATCGAAGCAAATGGATGCTCAAGGACTAAGTCATGTCCATAGAGTAAAGAGGAGACCACACTCATGCTTCAGGCAGTGGATACAGACAAAAATGCATCTCTTAAGCAACCAAATCAATGCTAAAAAGCTCCAACTATTGCAACACAAAAACATGACAGATTCCAAGAAAATGATAGTAGCACATTTTATATCAATTTCCATAAGAGTTATAATTTCAACTTAGTCTAACAACACAAAGATCACGTTGACTCAAACCCTTGCGGTTGGATGCAAGGAAGTAAAATGTTTGCTGTGAACTACAGAATCAAAGAAATGCATAGACAAGAAGACTAACCAAAATTCAAGCAAGCATGAACACAGCTATTGATGAGAAGATGAAATCATGTCTTTCTTACGATACAACAAGAACTAAAAGAAACACTAGTCATGTATTAGCAGGCTCTAGTACCATGTTCTTTTCCCGCCAGTAAGATGGTAACTCCGACAGATTTAATCAACTAGAAGTATGACGCTGCATGCAATTACATTAGGTTCATTCTACGCCTTAAACTGTAGACTGTAGCATGCCAAAATCCTAAATAAGTATCAAAATCAAACAAAACAACATATAGAGTAGCAGAAGGGCCTAATCAGCACAAGGTCCAATTTCAACAACAAGATCATACCAGGATCTAAAGATTATGGTGGAAGACCACCATCAGGCAACATGACTACATAACCGAGCCCTAAATCATTGGCTTGATGGCAGGCACCACAACCGGCCACGGCTCAACGACTGGACCACCTTAGGGCACGGAGATAGGGAGGAGAGACTCACCAGAAACAAGAAGCTGAGATAGTCCCTCCGAGCTGTGGTAGCCAAACAAGGAGATTACAACACAGCAGCTGTCATCTCGTCGATGTTGGCGCAAAGCCAAGGGGGATTCCAACACTGAAGAACTGCTTCACTGAAAACAACACGCAAAGCACACGCTGCATTAAGTTGACAAGAATCACAAAAACTATGTAAGCACACATGCATGCTGGGTTGACATCAATCACGGTATCAGGTTTACTGTGCTAAAATGCGGTTAATAACAAAAGGAATAAGTCATGCATACTTGCATCGTGCCCACGGTAGATCAAAAAAAGCATTCATGAATCCAGCAACATGCAAAGCACACACTGGGAAGCTGGTTCACTAAAACTACACATGTTAATTACATGAAATAGAAAGGAATCAAATATGTCTATATGATTAGAGTAGCAACAGCTGGCCCAATGGCTCAATTAGACACCCTAAACCCAATAGAGCAACTTGCTCAATGGCAATTCACATGAACCCCAGCTGCATTCATATATATCCTCTTCATAGATCAATAGTTATTTTATTCAGCACCGTAGTTCTAGACACATGTGGTGTCAAAACTCAAACGGACAAACGAATTATCATGATTATGCAAACAAGTAACATTAGCATTTAAAAAATATCTATCTCAGATTACCGTGCATCCTTTGCATACTTCCTTTGTAGAGTAACAAGGAACATTACCATCTATCTTAGAAAGTAAAATGCCAAAAGAAAGGAACTATCTATTTCAGATACCAAGCCAATTATGCTGCTTCCGGATAAGTAGCAGTCCCCCTATACAGAATCACAAGGGATCTATTACATCCTAGGAACGTAAACCTAGATAAATATTCCTTCTTAAAACAGAGGAGAACTTCCCCTAAAAGAGCAGTGCATAATTATTCTTATGGCCATAGTGAGCAAACTTCTCTAGAATCTAACAAGGACATCATGAATTCATCGTATTGAAGACCATGTCAAGGAAGTGCTTCTTGATATATATCACAAACATTTCCCTAAAAAGGATTGAGTCGAGTTCACAAGTTGAATTCGCGAGTCAGAACATTGCTATTGTGTGCATACTTTAAAAAAACTAAGACCTTGTCAAGGAAGTGCTTCTTGATATATCACAGAGGCCTTCGGTTCAGGTTTTTACTGGTCAGACCGCTGGTTCACCGGTTCGGTTGCTGGGGTTTTTACAGTCAGATATTATAAGTTTCAGTCTACACCCTAAAGAGTAGCATGCCAAAATCCTAAATAAGTATCAGAACCCAACAAAACAACATATAAAGTAGCAAAAGGACAAATTTTCAAAAAGTTCATCACAGAACCAAGCCCTAAACCAATGGCTCGATGGAAGGCAACAGAACCGTCAACAACTCGATGGCCGGACCATCTTAGGGCACATGGAGAGAGGGAGGAGGGACTGACCAGAAACAAGAAGTCGATGTAGTTCTCCGAGTTGTGTTAGCCGGACAGGGAGAACACAGCCACCATCGTCCCCTCAATGCTGGCGCACAACCATGGATCACTACCTCAAGCGGGCATTCCTACATTGAAGAACTGCTTCACTGAAAACAACACACAAATCAGATGATGTATTAAGTTGACAAAAATCACCTAAACTGTGTAAGCATGCTGCAGGTTGGGTTGACATCAATCACTGTATCGGGTTTAGTATGCTAAATGTGGTTAATAAAAAATGAATAATTCAAGCATGTTGAGCATATATTCATGCTATCTTGGCATCAACATGCAAAGAACGCACATGGGAACTGGTTCGCTAAAACTATACTACCTCCAAGCCAAAATATATGACGTTTTGGTAGGCTAGAGGTAGTACATGTTAATTACATGAAACATGAAGGAAGCAACCATGGTTTTTTGGCAACTTACAATCAGATGATAAACTTGGTGAATATATAATATTCATGTTTTTTTTTTGCAATAATCCAATATTCATGCTGATAAAAGGTTATATCTAATAGCACCACCTGCATACAAGCATATACTTAGGATTTTATCCTAGATCATTTCATCCTTATACACAATATGTATGACCAGGTTAGGTAACAGCAGAACAACCAAGATAAAGTATAGTACCTATTCCTTATTACAATCCTACAAAGACCATACGACCATAACATACCATCATTTTGTTTATTCTATATTATAGACGTTAACAAGTAAAAGACCTGTGTTAGCGATCCCCGCAGATTATATATGGACCAGTACCCAACCCTAGAGAAAGTGCGGTAAAAAGATCTGTTAATTTCATGTCAAGTTGTAAACCCTAGACAAATGGTATATACAATACCACGAGGACCTAGCCAACACAGGGAGCACATACCACAGACATTATGACCACATAACTGAATCCTAATTAATTGGCTTGATGACCGGCATCAGAATCAACCACCACTCGATAGCTGGGCCATCTAAGCTAAGGGGAGAAGGAGAGGAGAAGGAACCCACCAGAACAGAAGAAGAGGTGGCAACCACCACCCTGGTTGCATCCAAAACATCATCATTGTGCCACGGGGGGAGCCAAGGTAGTTGCCGAGGAGGTAACCCGCCAAGCCATAGTATCCTGGCATAGAGGTTATGATGCTTTCCACCACCGACCAGTTCAGTCACCATCCAAGCATATAGGTAGAGGCGCAGATCGGTGGGGCAAGCAGGGATTCCAACATTAAATCCAGGTAAAGCCGCACACTAAAAAAAACACATAAAGCACACGCTGCATTAAGTTGACATGAAACACAAAACCGGGTAAGCACACATGCATGCTAATATGACATCAATCATTGTACCAAGTGCTAAATTTCAGTTAATAAAAAAGTATTTTGGTAGAATATTACATCATCAAAATGGAGATGCTTTGCTTTTGGAGCTAGCGCTTAGGAAAATCTGGAATTAATCCAGATTTCCAAATTATGGATTAGTCTAAAGAATCAACATTGATAGAGAACGAAAGCAACAGTAAATGGTCAACTGAACAGTAGAAGATCAAGTAACAATTAGCTTTCAATTTAAATCCAACTAATACAATTCAATGATGGTAAATATCAAGCAACTTGTCATGGAGTAGGAAGGGCCTAACCGGCACAGAAGTATAAGAAAAGAACAATAAGAAAGAAGATGACAACAACATGATTGCGGCGGCTAGAAGACCACCACCTCAGATCCGAACACTAAGTGCTGGGCTCGATGGCCGGCACCACGGTTAGATGGCAATAGGTACAGAGACAAGCTTATTTACATGTCTTTGAGTTGCTGCTAAAAAAAGGAAAAACCTAGGAATCAAAGACATGTCACTAGCTAGTAGATAAGATCAGGGCTAAATTACTACCCTAACAAACTTCACATACAATATCAACAAGGAAACCATCTTTAATGACAAGATACAAGACTGTGGTCGCTGGAGACCAGCACCGCAAACATTTTGCTGGATGGCCGGACCATCTCAGGGACCACGGAGTGATAGAGAGAGAATACCGGGGGACTCACCAGAACAAAGAAACCATCGTGGTCAAAACCAAATGACTTTCATCTCATGGCGGGGGGAAGCTGATGTGGTCACCGAGGAGGCGGTAGTCCACTGAGCCATGACCTTTAGCCCTGCACATACACATAAATCATAGGTAAGCTGGACATGTAAGAAAAATTATCTTTAAACTGAAAGCACATAACATAAGTAATATCTATTCTGAGAAAATGACAGAACTTGTTCTATCAAAATGTTACAAAAAATAGCCTATAGTGCACAATAGCACTACACAACACACAAGCATTTTGTTGTATTTGTTAGCAACCAGGAAAGGGCCCTACCTAGGGCAAAAATGTCTGAGAGAGCAGTTTGATTGGCAAAGAGAGCTGATGTTAATTGCTTGCCTGTGGTGGCCGGAAGACCACCACCACAGAACCAAACATTAAATCGTCATAGTAGGCCATGGCTCGATGGCCAGCACTATAAAACAAGAAAAAATGATAAATTTTTATGGTTTCAACACTTAGACATTAATAAAAAGAGGCAAGCTGATTTACATATCAATGAGGTAGGTATTGTCAAAAAATAAGCCTAGGAGAAATCAAATAATCGTGTCATTGTGCTAGTAGATAAAAACAAGGCCAAATTATCAGTTGAGGGCTAAACCCAATAAATGGGTGACCGTAATTAATTAGCATCACAGAAGCAAACACTAGAAGCACAGCCAAAAAGAACAAACACTAGAAATCGAGAGAGAGAGAGAGAGAGAGAGAGAGAGAGAGAGAGAGAG
>NC_057801.1:795129465-795147390 GCF_018294505.1 Triticum aestivum
AGAGAGAGAGCATGAGGGCAGAGGAGAGGAACCACCACCTATGCCGTCGGAGCAAGGGCTGTAGCAGGAAGAGCCGAACTTGTGCGTGTCTCGGCGCCAGTGTGCGGCCAGCAACAACTAACCCTGGTGTTTGGAGGTATCTAGTGGTGGATGTTGGGTCCATCAGGCAGGCGTGCACCTGCATGGGGAAGGGAACCAGTCAAGTCAACCTAGAGCGCGTCAGAGAAGGAAAGAAGAGCAGATGGAAGATGGGCGAGAGAGTACCTACGTACCTTGAGGAGGAGCAGCTGCTGCTGCAATAAGGTCAGGTCGGAGGAAGCTCCATGGCGTCCCAGTTGAGCTTGTTCTTGCCATTAGGGAAGGAACTGGAGTTCAACTAACAGCAAAAGACATGCTTCTTGCTTTCCATCTCAAGACAATGTTGTCTAGAACTTGGAGGCTATGCCGTAGGAACCACCGTCCCCTTTTGCCCTGGACAAGTAAGAGTAGAAAATTGATCCTTACATTGAAAGCCCATAACATAAATAAGATTCATTCCAAGGAAATGACAACATTTCTTCTATCAAAATGCTACCAAAGAACAGCCTACAGTATGCAACAGTACTGCACAACACACAAGCATTCTGTTGTACTACCTCCGTCCAGGATTATTGGTCCTCCCGACCGAATCCGCAGGACCAAGGCGAAGTGAGCGCGCTGCAAATTTCTCTATTCTTGTTGATATTTACTGCCGCATGCACCTGCTGCCATTTGCGCTCATCGCATGCACTGGCTGGATTTTGCGCATGCAACAGAAGGAGCGGCAGTCCCGTAACAAATGCTTGCATGCAGCCAGACTCTCTCGCATGCAGAATGACAACCGAGACAAACGGCCTAATAAAAGAGGACGTCCATGTATTGCTAAACGGTCTTATAAACCCGGACGGAGGTAGTATTTGACAGCGATAGGAAAAGGGCCTAATCAGCAAAGAAGTGTTTGAGACCATTTTGATTGACAAAGAAAAAGAGAGATGATGGTGGTGACCGGAAGACCATCCAACACTAAATCACCAGAGTCAACCATGGTCGACGGCAACAAATAAACAAGAAAAGTTGATAATTTTTTATTGTTGCGATGCTTACTCGTTAATAAAAACAGGCAAGCTGATTTACATATCACTGAGGAGTATATTGTGATAAAAGAAGCCTAGGAGTAATCAAATAAATGTAACAAGCAAATAAACAGAGCTTCAAATGCTATTCTTTCATGTATATATCCTCGTATTATAAGTCACACATAATAAGTAGAGTAGAGGAGAGCACTGTGCATGTACATGTGTTGAGTAAAGTAGACTAAGATTATTGGGTGGGGGAAGAGTAGTATGCTGGGTGATGCAAACAAATTCTGAGTTGCATCTACACAATAACTAACTAATTAACAAGACCTAGTGTCACACAATACTTATATCCTCCTCTTGTATCCAAGCAGCAACTCCAACTTTTGTGGATCAGCTTTGGCATCGGAACAACCTAAAACACTAAAACACTAAAACTGGGACGGCTCAATGAACAAGGGCAGGGAATGCGGCTTACCTCATATGGCGGAACCGATGGAAGAACAGAGGTGTCATGCCGCGTCGCAGAAGGCAGGGGTGATTCTGTTGGCCAAACTCTATGCTAGAGGCTTAGCACATGGCCTGTATGGCCTTGTACAGACCACTCATTGTTTTATGCCAAACAACAACTGGGTGTTTTTGTCCTGATGCTCCCATAAGAGCAACGAATTTGCCCAAAACAATGCATCAGCCTATGCCAAGTAGCATGCTTCACACACATATCCTACCAATACAAGGGGCTCAATCTCAATTGCAAGCAGCAGAATGAGAACTGGAGGAGGGCATTACCCTGAGGTGAGTTGTCGTTCGCTGCCTGGGTCGAACAACTCCACGCCGGACGCTGTCTCACGAACTTGTCTTTGCTGCTGATGCGCGTAACAGCGGGCGGAGCGACCCTTGGTGCCGGCGGACCACACGGCTGCACCGCGGCGAGCTGACCTGAGCAGAGGGTCGCCCTCCGGTGTGAGCTTTGTTGCGGCCCTTCCTCGACAGGGTTGCGGGCTGCTGCGACAGCAGCTCCTCCGGCACACTGCCTCCTCCACGATACGGTTGACGGCAGCTGCTCCGGCTCCCCGGCCGACCTGTTCGCCGAGTTCCTCCGACGCACTGCCTCCTCCACGACCGCCAGGTCGTCAATGGCGGCGCTCCTCTGCTTCGCCTGAGCATTGGTCGGACTAAATGTAGACGAGGAAAAGGGGATTGGATTGGGATACGGCTTTTTTAAAAATCGGAATAAGGCTTTTTAATTTCTGGAGAAGGAAGACAGTGAAGCGGTTGGTTTCTAGCAGCTTTGTCGGGTAGCGCGTGCGCTCAGCGCGACTAAATCGTGCAGCTGCACGATTAAGTAATTAGGTATATTAATTGGATGGACGAAATTTCTTACTTTGTACGATTAACGTGGTGTCTCGTATGATGCTTCCAGTTAGTAAATACTAGTCGCCCACCCGTGCATTTGCATGGGCTAGTTGCATAATCAAGATATTTAAAATATGTGATACGTTGTTTGTGATAATATTTTTTTTAACGGCAGTGAGGGAAATCGGTAAGTCATAAAAAGCATATCAAAATAGTTTCATCTTCTCTTATGACAACATAGGTTCAAAATACACGTCTTATGATAATTGAATACGAAATGAAGGATGTACTCAGATTTTCTCTCTAGATAGGAAACTAAATCAGCACCTCTGATCCTGGTATACAATACCTCTACAACATTGAAAAAAAAATCTTATTGTTCGTTCATCTGACACCTATTCTGACCAGCCGATAGAGTAATTAAACAATTTACGTCGGATAGATGATGAGAGGGCCTCAGAGAATCTAGAATAAAAGACAATTCGACCATTTTTACAATTAAGAAAAGAGGTATTGATAGATGAGCCTCATTTCTTACTCCATTTTCCCCATAAAAAGACAAAATCCTAGTCTCTGACCAATATAGTGCAAACTGTATCATTATGCTTCAAGGAAAAAGCCAAGTGGTCAAGCTTCTGTACATGAGTCAATGGTTGCAGATTTGTGGACCTCATTTGGTTTCATACATTTTGTTCTTTCTGTTTTGCAAGTTTCAGTTTCAGTGAGGTGTGGCGGGTATGTGTCAGGGCAACATAGAGTGGTCATGCATGTATTAGCAATTAGATCAGTATAATTAATGATCTTTGTATATATTAATATACAACCAAAACGTAGTCTGAACCTAGAGGGCTTATGATAACTCGAACTGAAGCACATCCATCCAGGCATCTAGCTAACAGAAACACTCAACATAAGTCACTTGGTCCAAATGTTATTTGGTCGATCATTCCATTTGACACAATCCAATCATGGAATTTTTTTATGGGCACAAATGTCCTGCATGCAAAGAATTCTACATAAGCAGATCGGTAAATAAATACCGAGGAGTGTCCTACGTGTAAAGAAGGATAAAAATAATTCTTCCCCTTAATCATATATGTATATATACATACCGCAAGGATATCGACGATATGGCTGTATCAAGTAGTGCATTTTAGGGACATCTACGGCTGGTTTGAACATCAATATGTGCAAGATTTCCACTGTAGAATAACTATTCAGGTTTATGTGCCTGTGCATTGGAATACAACATCTCAAATAATTATCGAACTACCTACTACAAATATCTACTTGCCCATGTGATAGCTGCAGTAACATACAAATTAAAAATCTATACCTATCAACGGAATATATGTACTCTGAAACTACGACTGGTGTTCGTATTATTCATTAGCCTACAGATTTTATCGCATACTCACAAGTATGTGTGCTATGTTAGTGGGCTGGTAGTTGTGAGCTATTGGCGGTTTGTCCCATCCGTGCCAATGTGCACTCCTTGTTCCAACTCTCAGGTTGACGTTGACCCAGTTCCTGACAGAAAAAAACACGAAAATGTGTTGGACAAACAGTTGTGCAAGTCCTACGGACCACTTCTACACATTGCCCATCGTTGCATGAATATATACTACATTACAGATTGCACGCATACTAAGAACGAGTTACATTATAGATACTATGGCATAGGCCAGCCGTTCGCCGCCTCCCACTCTAGGCAACCTTGCACCGTTCGGACTTCACATCTTCTCTTGCCGCTGAATCGAAGACACCATCACCCCATTCAGCTAATTCCACAGCCACCAATACTGCACCACCCAGACCAAGCAGCAAAGGCTATATGTTGTTGCCGCACAGATCATAGACAATCATAAAGCAATTCTGGATAGAAGATATAAGGAAAGGAATATAAATCCTAGTGAATAGGTTAAACGGCACGTGCATATTGAAATTTGTATGGATCCTTGAAGAGGTAATACATAATATTTACCTCGAATAGAAAACATGTAGAAATCAGTAACGACCCTTTAGTGTGGCTCCTTCAAGAACCGGGATCCTTCAAGAGGTAATACATAATATTTGTATGGATCCTTCAAGAACCGGGACTAAAGGCCCTTACGAACCGGGACTGATGCCTCCTTTTCTACTAGTGGGTAGAGGCAGCCAATGACAACTTTAACGGTTAATCTGCACCGTTATAAATCAGTCCCGCAAGATTAATGGTTCTTATTTTCTAATTAACGTGGTAATTTTTAGAAAGTCTAGAATTTTTTATTAATGTGGGATTTAATTCTAAATATAAGGATTAATCTGCACCATTGTAAATTGGTCCCGCAAGATTGACGGTTCTTATTTTCTAATTAATGTGGGAATTTTTAGGAAATCTAGAATTAGTATAGGTATAGATAGATAGATTAATCTGCACCGTTATAAATCGGCCCCGCAAGATTAACTGTTCTTATTTAACGTGGGAATTTTTAGGAAGTCTAGAATTAGTATAGGTATAGATAGATATAGATAGACAGACAGACAGATAGATAGATAGATAAAGATTAAATTTAAAATCCAATAGCTAGACTAATCTTACTGATGTGGGTTAACGTGGAACCTCGTTTGTTGCCTCCAATTAATAAATATAAGATATATGACCGGGTTGCCCGTATATCCCTATATCCACAATCAAATATGGGAAGGATATGGGATGTCCGCGTAGCCCTTCATGTAGGTGTGGCCCATCCCGGATCACTTTTTCTTTTTCTTTATTCTTTCGTTTCTCTTTGTCTCTCCATCTCCGCCAATCACATACATTTGACCGGGCAATTTAGGGAAGATGTAGGGAACATGGTTGCATGCATGAATAAATGAGGGTCAAAACAGACACGCATGGTAATTGACCGGCAACATCCGTGGGCGTTTGGGGATCAATATTAGCCAATCATTGTTGTATATGCTCTAAGGTCCTCAAGTAGGGTTCTGATTTACCACTACCAAGTCGTACACCCTCTGTCTGAAAATACTTGTCGAAGAAATGGATGCATATAGACGCATTTTAGTTACATCTATTTTTATTCATTTCTCCGACAAGTATTTCCCAAGGATGGGAGTAGGTTTTAGTGGTGCAGGACATTTTCACCTTGTGCTAGCTGGCTCCAGACCATGGGAGGCTTTGTTCAGCAAGGGAGAGACTGCACAAGAGAGGAGGAAAAACACTCGTTTTTTTGGTGTCAGTCTTCAATCACCTAACATTCCTCTGCTCTTCCATTACCTCACATTCACTCACACAACCGAGCAGTGTATCATATCTATAGACGTCCATGACACAACCGATCTAGCAAGTACCAACTCTCCCTCACACGAACGATATGACTTCACTGCAGCACTGCTACAAGCGTACGGTCTCTAGAGACACTACTGTATAGTACTAATTTTCTAAAGTGCTACAGGACATGAAACCACCACACCACCTGCTACAGGCCATTTTCACCTTGTCCTAGCTAGATCTAGAGCGTGGGAGGCTTTGTTCAACAAGGGAAAGACTGCAGAAGAGAGGAGCAAAAACACTCATTTTTTGGTGTCAGTCTTCAATCACCTAACATTCCTCTGCTCTTCCATCACCTCACATTCACTCACACAACCAAGGAGTGTATCATATCTATAGACGTCCATGACACAACCGATCTAGCAAGTACCAACTTTTCCTCACACGAACGATATGGACTTCACTGCAGCACTGCTACAAGCGTACGGGTCTCTAGAGAAACTACTGTATAGTACTCCCTCCGTAAAAAATATAAGACGTTTTAGATCACACTAAGTGATCTAAAACATCTTATATTTTTTTACGGAGGGGTACTAATTTTCTAAAGTGCTACAGGACATGAAACCACCACACCACCTGCTAGCTAGAAAAATACAGAAGTGAATCCTGTAACATCTTCAAGGGATGTCATGAAGCTACAGTAAAATGCATGTGTAAAACGAAGAAGCGATGTCAGGACTACTGTAGCAACCACTGTGCGGATTTACTGTAGCATGTACAAAAATAAATGAAAATAAATTTTATTGCACCATAATTTTGTTTGTATGTAATTTTTGTAAATGTATAGAGTAGATTTGTAATTTGCAAATTAATTATAATTATTTTAAGCTTAATCATATGGACGTGAAGGAGGGATGTCACGATTACTGTAGCTTACGTGACATCGCCAGGACGGTGGTTGGGCACTGTTGCAGATGAGCCGGTTTACCTACTGCGAAGCAACGAGCCGAACACATATATCTCTCGCTGAACTGTCAATGCGCCGCGTAATGTACGCATACCCGCTTTCGCGCCCAGCCGCAGCGCATAAATACTAGCGTATGCACACAGCACACATCACAGCCAAGCCCACAAAAGCATCACAACAGCAAAACACCGACTACAGAAGGGAAATCCATGGCCTCTGCCGCGCTCTTCGTCCTCCTCGCCCTGGCCACCATGAAGCCCCAGACCGCATCGTCCGAGAAGGAGACGCACCTCAAGGTGTACTGGCACGACGTGGTGAGCGGACCGGACCCATCATCAGTGCCCGTGGCACGCGCGGCCACGACCAACACCTCCAAGACAGCCTTCGGCGTCGTCATGGTCATGGACAACTCACTCACCGAGGGGCCCAGCATCAACTCATCCAGGCTCATGGGCCGCGCCCAGGGCACCTACATCGCCGCCGGCAAGGACCAGCTCGCGCTGCTCATGCTCATGAACTTCGTCTTCACCGCCGGCAAGTACAATGGCAGCAGCGTCGCCATTATGGGTCGCAACGCCGTGTTCACCGAGGTTCGTGAGATGGCTGTCGTCGGCGGTACCGGCGTTTTCAGGTGGGCTCGAGGGTACGCACAGGCCAGGACGCACACCTTGGACCTCAAGACCGGCGACGCCACCGTTGAGTACAATGTATTCATCATGCACTAGTCTCGGCCCTGCTCAAATTGTACCCAGAGTTAAATAGCATGAATAAGAATTGTATATGCTCTGGATGCTGTTTAACTTTGTTTAATTTCATATAATGGAGCTGCTTTGGGTGATCCGTTTTCCATAATTCGTGTGATGTCAATGACAATGAAATAAATGGTGTTGCTGTTTATGTGTTACAAATCGTTGTTCTTTTTTTAATCTTTTATTAGGCGGTGTGGATAGTTGATATCTCGACTTAGTCTTGATATTGTACCATTGTAGAGGCTAGATGTAATTCTTATTAAGATTTTATTACCTTAATATTAATATGTTACTACTGAAAAAGAAAATTAATTACATCATTGCTGTTGCCTTGATTCTCATCAAAATAGCCGGTGGGAGGCAAGAATGTCTGATGTAACAGTGCCAAGAAGGGATTGTAGTAAGTTGGAACCCACGTGGAACACTTCTTGTTGTTCATCGGATAGGAGAGTACCGAAGCAGAAGCGCGGATAGAAAACAATTGTCGGACTGTTCATACGCCGTGAATACGCCAGTTCGAATTAGTGTTGGTTTTCTCTAGTATACTAGATCAATGATGGTGCATGCCATCGTGTCCGTCCATTTTTACTATTAAAGGAGAGTTGATATGTTCACCTCACCACATTCTGCCCTCCGTTATTTTTCTTTATCTCCCTTCTCAACTCCTCTTTTGATTTTTGTTCTCCCACCCATCTCTCTGACATATGTAAAACTTGCTCTTTCTATCTCCGACGGCGTCTAGTTTTCTTTTGTGGTTTTTTCCTTACCAAATCAATCATCTCCTAGGTTCCCAACCATGTCTTCTCCCTCACCCCGCGATGGCTAGATCCACTCCCGCTCAAATACCTCCGGCATGGTACCACTTAGACGCCATCGTCGCCTTTCTCACACGATCCTGCCACCACCACCTTGCTCGTGCAGGTGGCGTCCACACCTTGCTCGTGCAGGTGGCGTCGACGGTCGAGGAGAGGAGGCATGACCATTGACATACATGGTCTGAAGAACCGCAGTGACAGACAATGCTCGAGGGTGGAGGTAGGCGCGGTGGCAGCACAACCGAGGTGTGGTGGAGGTTTCCAAGCTGGGCACATGCAATGGCTCAACCTATTGACAAGAAACTTCTGCCCCTTGACCCAATCTTCATCTACCCATCCACGATCATCCGAAATTGAAATCCTATCATCAATTTCATGCATGCAAACCAAATATTAAACAATTTATGTAACGATTATCGTTTATACCAAGTCACAAGTCATAACCAAGCCATATCTAGGCAATCCTCGTCTTGGCCTTAAGAGTGTTCACTATGAGCCACTAGTGCAGAACCGGCCTTTAGTGCCGGTTCGTAACGGCCTTTAGTTCCGGTTCGACAACCGGCACTAAAGAGTGGGGACTAAAGGTCCCCCCTTTAGTACCGGCTCGTCACGAACCGGCGCTAAAGTGTCACCACGTGACACGAGCCAGGCCCGGGTGCGTGTAGGACACTAGTACCGGTTGGTGACACCAACCGGTACTAAATGTTTTGGGGGGGGGTGGCTTTATTTTCCATTTAATTCTTTTTGTTTGCTGGTATTTCACGATACTACAAATTATACACGTTATGCATATATATAAATAGATTTTCTCATACGTAGAACAACATATATATATATATATAAATATATATCATCGAATGTCTGACAACCAGCACCATTAATTATTCACATATACACATGTATATACATATACAATTTCTCCTACATGTTGCCTTGGTGCCTTCGGAGCACGATGACAAGTGGTTCATGGGGGCGGTAGCGGGTAATAGTATTCTCCTTTGGGATCTATGACCTGGTCGAGCAAAAATCCGGCTATTTTCTCTTGAAGTGCTAGTATGCGGTCCGCTGGTAGGAGCTTATCCCGCACCTCTCTGACCTATTAAGAAGGAGATCAATATGCATGTGTATTAGTTGTGTGACTAGATATCGATAATGGTGTGAATAGTGTTCTGACAAACGTACACAGTCCTGTCTTTGAGATCTGCTCCTCTTTCGGACGCCATCATGCGAATGTTCTCACAAATGTAGAATGCACACAGATCATTCCTTGGCGCCTGCTTCACGGACTTTACGAGAAAGAAATTGAATCAGATAATGATTAATCAAGCATGATAATTAATTAATGATATTGAAACAAGAATTAAAGAGATGGTAGCTAGCTAGTACTGCTTAATTACTTACCTTTGGTCGATGCCAAAATAACTGTTTTGCCCATTTGCCTGGAGTCACCTTCATGAACTTTGCCCAAGCCCTGCCCGCCGGCAAAGAAAATTAATAAAGGGGTTATTAAATAGTTCATATCAGGAAATGACGAACTAATAATAGGTCGAGATATAGTTAATAATGATTGAAATTATCTGTTGACTATCCCCTTCACGATGGTGTAGTCTTTATCTTCTTTAAGTAGTGAGTCCAGTACTTCAACTGTTCCTTTGTCATCTTTAATGTCTAACAAGATCCAGTGGAAACTGCATGCGCACACGTTTGCATGTCTTAATTAAGCGGGCATGTACATAAAATTAATCAACTACCGTAAACCGTATACACTTAATTAGTAACATCTAGCTAGCTAGTAAGCAAAAACAGAATTTGTATTACAAGACAGTGTGACTCATAGGAAGTTGTAAGGAAGTAGTATATCTTTCTTGGTATTGAGGCGCTTCAAGAACTCTAGCATGCTTTCCTCTACACTTGCTTGATAAATTGGAAGATTTCATATGTACTCATTAATGGTATCTGGGTCAATGAACCCAATGCCATAGCGTCCAGATTTTTTCATTTCATACATCTTCATCCTTCATATAATACCACAGAAAAGAATATAGTGAGGATAATTACATGTAATGATTGATCAAAATGATCACTACATAGCACATAGCTAGCTTGAGACTTAAATTACAGAAATAGTTCTGAATACTCAACGGACAGAGCTTTCTCATGGAAGTAATACTCATGCTTGACATTCACCATGAGTGACTCTCGATTGGAAATCTTGGTAATGTTCTTGTACCATTGATGCAACTCATATATTCTCAAGCTCCTCCTAGTGCCAGCCCGGCGGAGCCCAGTCCCAGACATTGGTCCTCTGAAGCATGATGTCATCGCGAACGAGTCGACGGCGAGGATGCGGGCCGGGCATATCGTCGAGAACAAATACTATATGCCCGTAAAAAGTAACATTTTTTAAATGATTGGATTGTGATAACTAAAATTCTATATGCAAATTCTAATAATTTGACATTAATCTAATTCATCTAACTAAAACTAATTCTAAAATTTCTAACATTTTTTATTATATAACTAACATTTCTATAACATTTCTAATATTTTTATAATTAAAAAACAGAAAAATCTCTAACATTTCTATAACTAAAAAAGAGAAAAATTCCTATAAGTAAAATTTATAACAAAAAAACTAGTGTGTGTGTGTGTGTGTGTGTGTGTGTGTGTGTGTGTGGACATGGCGGCTGGGGCATGAGCTCACCGGCGAGGCGACGACGGGGCGACGAGACGGGGCGGCGACGACGAGGCGACGGGACAGGGCGGCAACGACGGGGCGGGGCGCGGCGACGGGGACGACGACGGGGACAGGGAAGGCCAGGGCGGCGACGGCGACGGGGGCGGCGACGAGGGGAGGGGACGTCTGGTGCGGTGACAGCGACGGGGACGGCGAGGGCGGCGGCGACGAGGGGCGGCGGCGACGGGGCAGAGGAGAAAAAAATAGAGGGAGAGATGAGAAATGAATTTTTTTGAAGCAGTTTCTTATATACAACACCCCTTTAGTACCGGTTGGAGCCACCAACCGGTACTAAAGGTCTGTTTTGGCCAGACCAAGCGGCGGGAAGCACCCCCACCTTTAGTACCGGGTGGTGGCTCCAGCCGGTACTAAAGATCCCCCTTTAGTACCGGTTGGAGCCACGACCCGGTACTAAAGGTGTGTGCTAGCGCAGGTTCGTGCGGCAAGTTTAGTCCCACCTTGCTAGCCGAGGGGCGTCCACATTTGTTTATAAGCCCCATTGCGGTAACTCTCTCGAGCTCCTCTCCAAAGCAGGCCTACTGGGCCTACCTATTCTGTGCTACCCTGTGGGCCTACTAGGCCGTTGCGGGCCTGCATCCTGGCCCAACAAAACATTGTGTTTCTAATCGTATGCAGGTCGCTCAGGCCCATTAGGCGGGCTTTTTTATTTTCTTAAATTTTTTGATTTAAGTTTTTTTTGCTTTATTTATTTTTGTTTTATTTATTTTTGAGTTGTTTTTTGCTGTCTATAGAGTTTCTTTGTGAATATTTTTGCTTTAGTTTAGTGCCGGTAGTTTTAAAATTTGAATAGTTTTAATTTTGAATTATTTGAAATTTGTATGAATCACTAGTTTGTGAATAACTTAACTCTGAAAATAAATTTTTCAGTGATTCTTTTTTCTTATGTTTAATATTATTAGTGTGTTTTATCATTATAGAGTTTCTTATGTTTAATTTAACTTTAAAATTTGTTTGCACATAAAATTTCTTCGTGTTTCAAATGCCAAAACACATAACTACCCTAACTATTACAGAGACTCCCTCTTGGGTGTGAAACACAGAAGAAAGTGATGATAGTGAAGTCGATCACATCCCAGATCTTTGGGTGTGAAACTTTTTCTTCGCGTGTGTCCCTTTGCACGGTAGCCATGGAAAATCTTCATCATTTAACTGGATGCTCGGGTCAATATTCACTGTGAATGGAGCAATTTCATCAAACTTTTCATAATCTTCTGACATGTCTGCCTTGTCTTCCACTCCCACGATGTTTCTTTTCCCTGAAAGAACTATGTGGCGCTTTGGCTCGTCGTATGATCCATTCGGTTCCTTATCTTTTCGTTTTTTCGGCTTGGTAGACATGTCTTTCACATAAAAAACCTGCGCCACATCATTGGCTAGGACGAATGGTTCATCTGCATACGCAAGATTGTTGAGATCCACTGTTGTCATTCCGTACTGCGGGTCTTTCGTTACCCCGCCTCGTGTCATATTGATCCATTTGCACTGAAACAAAGGGACCTTCAAACCACCTCCATAGTTAAGTTCCCATATTTCCTCTATGTAACCATAATATGTTTCCTTTCCCGTGTTGGTTGTTGCATCAAAGCGGACACCACTGTTTTGGTTGGTGCTCTTCTTATCTTGGACGATCGTGTAAAATGTATTCTCATTTATCTGGTACCCTTTGAAAGTCATTATATTCGAAGATGGTAACTGGGACATCGAGTACAGGTCATCTTCAATATCGCCATCATGCATGGCACGTTTCTGCAACCAACCGGCGAAAGTCCTCGTTTATTCATGTGTAATCCAGTTGTCAGACTTCTCCGGGTGTTTGGAGTGTAGAAAATTCTTCTGTTCCTCCATATATGGAGCCACCAAGGCGGAATTCTATAGAACTGTGTAGTGTGCTTCAGTGAGAGAATGCCCGTCCATACATATTATTTGATCCCCTCCTAGCGTGCCTTTTCCATCCAGTCTGCCCTTATGCCGCAATTCAGGAACACCAATCGGCTTAAGATCAGGAATAAAGTCAATACAAAACTCAATGACCTCCTCATTTTCATGGCCCTTCGCGATGCTTCCTTCTGGCCTAGCACGGTTATGAACATATTTCTTCAAGACTCCCATGAACCTCTCAAAGGGGAACATATTGTGTAGAAATACAGGACCCAAAATGTTAATCTCTTCGCAAAGGTGAACTAGGACGTGCGTCATGATGTTGAAGAAGGATGATGGGAAAACCAACTCGAAACTGACAAGACAATGCGCCAAATCATTCTGTAACCTTGGTATGATTTCTGGATCGATTACCTTCTGAGAGATTGCATTGAGGAGTGCACATAGCTTCACAATGGCTAATCGAACGTTTTCCAGTAGAAGCCCCCTTAATGCAATCGGAAGCAGTTGCGTCATAATCACGTGGCAGTCATGAGACTTTAGGTTCTAGAACTTTTTCTCTGCCATACTTATTATTCCTTTTATATTCGACGAGAAGCCAGACGGTACCTTCATGCTGAGCAGGCATTCAAAGAAGATTTGCTTCTCTTCTTTGGTAAGACCGTAGCTGGCCTGACCCTGATGTATGCCGTCTTTTCTGTGCATACTTTGATGGTCCTCCCGTGCCTCTGGTGTATCTTTTGTCTTCCCATTCACGCCCAAGAGGCCAAGCAGCGTCACGCAAAGATTCTTCGTCATGTGCATCACGTCGATTGCGGAGCGGACCTTTAGGTCTTTCCAATATGGCAGGTCCCAAAACATAGATTTCTTCTTCCACATGGGTGCGCGTCCGTCAGCGTCCTTCGGAACAGGTTGTCCGCCAGGACCCTTTCCAAAGATTACCTTCAAATCCTTGACCATATCATGTATATCAGCACCAGTACGGTGGCGAGGCTTCGTCCGGTGATCTTCCTCACCTTTGAAATGCTTGCCTTTCTTTCTTACGGGATGCCTGCTCGGAATAAATCTACGATGTCCCAGGTACACATTCTTCCTACAACTCTCCAAATATATACTATTGGTATCATCCAAACAGTGCGTGCATCCGCGGTATCCCTTGTTTGTCTATCCTGAAAGGTTACTGAGAGCAGGCCAATCATTGATGGTCACGAATAGCAAAGCCTTTAGGTCAAATTCTTCCTGTCCGTGCTCATCCCACGCACGTACACCTGTTCCATTCCACAGCTGTAATAGTTCTTAAACTAATGGCCTTAGGTACACATCAATGTCGTTGCCGGGTTGCTTAGGGCCTTGGATGAGCACTGGCATCATAATGAACTTCCGCTTCATGCACAACCAAGGAGGAAGGTTACACAAACATAGAGTCACATGCCACGTGCTATGGTGCTACTCTGCTCCCCAAAAGGATTAATGCCATCTACGCTTAGACCAAACCATACGTTCCTTGGGTCACCTGCAAACTCCTCCCTGTAATTTCTCTCGATTTTTCTCCACTGCGAACCATCAGCGTGTACTCTCAAATTTCCGTCTTTCTTACGGTCTTCTCCGTGCCACCGCATCGCCTTCGCATGCTCTTTGTTTTGGAACAAACGTTTCAACCCTGGTATTATAGGAGCATACCACATCACCTTGGCAGGAATCTTCTTCCTGGGGCGCTCGCCCTCGACCCTAGAGAGCAGACAACCTTCTTTGCTTCATACGTACTCTCGGGCAATTCATTGTCCTTTGGAAGCATGTTATTTATCATTACCAGCAACTTTCCAAATCCATTGTCAGATACACCATTCTCTGCCTTCCATTGCAGCAATTCCAGTGTGGTGCCCAACTTTTTTTTGTCAGCTTCGCAATTCGGGTACGACAATTTCCTGTGATCCTCTAACATGCACTACAACTTCTTCCTCTCCAAATCACTTGCGCAGTTTCTCTTTGCATCGGCAATGGCCTGACCTAGATCACCAGCGGGCTCATCTGATGTCTCTTCTTCAGCTTCTTCCCGCATTGCCGGCTCAGCTTCTTCCCCCATTGTTGTGTCATCGTATTCAGGGAACCCATGGCCAGGATAGATGTCGTTGTCCTCTTCTTCTTCATTGTCTTCCATCAAAACCCCTCTTTCTCTGTGCTTGGTCTAAACATTATAGTGGGGCATGAAACCGGACTCAAATAGGTGGACGTGAATGGTTCTTGACGTAGAGTAATTGTGACCATTCTTACTCATAAATGGGGGAAGAATTTAAATGCAACAACAAATGCGATGAAGATCGCAACTAAGGTAAAAATTGATCCAACAGCATAATGATACCAAGCCACACTATCAATGGCATATTTTCTAATCTTTCTAATTTTCAACCTCATTTTCTCCATCTTGATCTTGTGATCATCGACGACATCGGCAACATGCAACTCCAATTCCATCTTCTCCTCCTCAATTCTTTTCAATTTTTCTTTCAAATACTCATTTTCTCTTTCAACTAAATTTAACCTCTCGACAATAGGGTCGGTTGGAATTTCCGGTTCACATACCTCCTAGATAAAAATATCTATGTCAACTTGATGGGCATAATTTTTCATAAACATGAAATGCAACAACTAGTTTTAAAAGAGAATATACCACATCCGAATCATAACAAGGACGAGGGCCGACGGGGACGGATATCAAAACCATGGCACTATGTATAACAAACAACGTACGGGTAAGATAATTATACGAGTAACTATATATCTAAATCACACAAACATCAATTTGGTAATGTAAACCATTCATGAACAAGAGCCTCACCACAAGGTGGTGCCGGCGGCGGGACGGTGCGGGTGATCGATGGTGGTTACGACAGAGATTTAGAAGGCACTAAGTAAACCACACCTACATATGCAAACTAAGTGTTATTTTTGACCTCAAATTGCATATAAATCAAATACTAGCACATATAATTCCTCCCAAATTACTAAAGTCACAAATTAATCACTATACAAAGCATTGCAAGAGCTAATCTAGCAATGAGAGATGAAAGGACAAAGTTGCTAACCTTTGTGATCATTTGAATGGATGGGGGCCTTCAAATCTTGACAAATTTTGGGCAAAATTTGTGATGAGCTCGAGGAAGAGAGGGGAAGAACAGAGGAAGTGATGGGAAAGGGGAAGAACAGAGCGATCTCGGGTGGACGAAGGGTTTATTTACGATGACCTTTAATACCGGTTCGTGCCACGAACCTGTACTACAGGTGCTGGAGGGGCCCCAGACTGACAACATCCTACCACCACTCTCTTTAGTACCGGTTCGTGGCACGAACCGGTGCTAAAGGTTCGCCACGTACCAATACTAATAAAAGCGGCCGGCTAGCCGTTGGAACCGGCACTAATGGACACATTAGTGCCGGCTCAAAATCAAACCGACACTAATGTGTCTCAGATTTGACCCTTTTTCTACTAGTGAGCTCATCCTCAAGGACCTCTAGGATGAGAGGGAACAACCTTTCACGCACAACCCTGTCCACGAGAAGCTATCGATGCTCCTCCACAGTGACTCGGTCGTCATCTCTGTGTCACTCTCCATCTGTGCTGGCGACGTGCACGGTTGAGCCATGGCCTACTTATGGGCTTAGTTCGTCAACGACAAGGTGAGTATCGCGCTGACAATCATGAACAGTACAAAACAACTCGCTTTACTGTTGATATTTACAATAATAAATTTATCAAAAATGGAACTAGAATATATCATAATAATATCTTTCACATTCTCCTCATGCATGAATAGTAGCATCAGTAAATAGAGGTTCGCTGCATGTTATATAGTGCATCATGATATGCATTTTGGCTTCAGGGGAATGATTTTTTCTGAAAAATAAAAAATAAAAATCGGTGTTGCAGATGCATTGCATGTACTTGATGATGTGGATGGCTTCCATGTGTTTGATGATTTGTAGTGCTTGCCCATGGAGTGCTATGTGGCATGTGTGGTAAGGTAAGGTATCTGCATGTTTAGAAAAATAGAAGTAGTGAGGATCAACTATTCAGGCATATATGATTTTGTAAGATAAAAATTTGTTGTTAACTTCCTATCCACTTTGTAATTGCCATACACCTATATGCAACGCTTTATGTATATGGTGGGGGTGATGATCTGGATGGACCTCGGTGAGGTTGGCGATGCAGAACCTCATGTTGCTGGAGTGATGTGCACTGCAATGGACCAAGAGGTTCATCGAAGGCGACACCATTGGCTTCCTTGACATAGCCGCCAACGCAATTACACTATGGCTGGAAGTGTTTGAAGAGGTGACTGGGGTGCGTCTGCTCACCGAGGAGAAGCACAAGGCATTGACAAGGTGGGTAAACGGCTAACGGCAGACCAAACAGTCAGGCAATGCCTGCCACATGGTTGTCGATCTCTGCCCCTCCCCTAACTTTGCTACAATTACAGATTGTTTGTTACATACTACAATTTACAAGCCAATATCGCAGGGGGGGGGAGTTAAAATGAGTAACCTACATGGTGTTTTGTTACGAAGACTAAATACAGGTTGAGCTGGAGGCCTATGGTTAGTTAAGGGGTGGAACACACAACAAAATACCAATACATTAGTGGGATTAGGGGAGGAAATCATGCTTGTAAGTTAATTTTGTAATTTTTTTCCCATAAGTTTAGCAATTTCACATCTCAAGGAGAAAGGGGGCCACGAGGTGATGGTGCGGGGGGAGGGGGCGCAATCCTGTAGTGCCCTATGTACCCCCATTTATAGTCATGACTTGACTTTTCGTTCATGAATCATAAAATATATGTGTCCCAGCCCCTATAAGTTGCTCGTGATCACATACCATTTATAAATTGTAAGTAAGGCAAAAGTCTTAACGTTTCACCTTCTCAATACCGAGGGGAAAAACTAGGAGGTGATAGCTAGAATCCTTTTCACAAACCTAGGTTCTTGATATAATCAATTTAGTCATACTGCACTCCTCTATTTCTTGTGGAAAAACACGAATACGTTTGATTTTTGGTT
>NC_057801.1:795147920-795167588 GCF_018294505.1 Triticum aestivum
GGGGGGGGTAGGTTTCCATTTAATAGTGTGCAATGTATTAAATTAAAGTATGCATGGTGGCTGATGGCATTCTATCTTTTGTGTCAGCTAGAAAATATTTGTGAAAGATAAGTTGAACGCTCGTTTAACGAACGTTGCCAGTTTTCTGATTTCAATACTAGAGCCCCCTTTGTGCTGATGGAAAGGTGAGCGGATTGGGGGCAAACCCTTTTCTCGAAAAAAAGGAGAGGGGAGATGTCTAATGCACGATCTGTGCATGCCAGCTGGATGGATCCTAATGGCATGGTGATGGAAACTAACAATCTGTCATCTCTACGAGGAAGGCAGTGTCTTTTTGCGAGATGACTTTATATTTTTCTGGCTTATTTCAGTTTCACATGCTATGTGCGCTGTTATTGTAGATTTTTTTTGCTGCTAGGAACATACACTTTGAAGCGATGTTGTTTCTATGCAGTTCTGTTATTTGTATGTGTGTTTTTCCATCTATTTTCTTTGTTTATTTTTTCATTTTGATCTTGTTAAAAATACATGTTGAATTTTCAATGCAGGTAGTACATATATTTTATACACACGTAACATCCTTTTATGTGCGATGAACATTTTTCAAATACAAGATGAACGTTTTTTCAAATACATGTTGAACATTTTTTAATAAATTTAACCATTTCAAATACATGCTGAACATTCTTTTGAATCATATGGAACTGGCAGGAAAGTTTTCAATTGTTGTATTCGTTCAAAGGTGAAGTGGAGAGGACCAGCCCAGGTAGTATTGTAGATATTGACCACTACACTGTGGAGTACACATTCAGGGGAGTGACAAAGACCAAGGAATGCTTTAGGAGGGTTTTTGCCTTCTTTGAGGCTTGTTGCCGGGTTTTTTTGGCAGGCTACATGCCTTATTTGGCTGTTGATGCTACTTTTCTCACAGGGAGGTTCAAAGGACAGTCAGTAGTAGCTTGTGTATTTGATGCACATGGTTTTGTATTTCCAGTTGCGTACGATGTACTGGAGACAGAGTCTGAGGAGAGTTGGACTTGGTTTTTGCATAATCTGCGCCGGGCTATTGCACTTCCCAATGGGTTGGTAATTCATACAGATGCCTGCAAAGGTTTAGATGTGGTTGTGGACAATGTGGTCCCTGGAGTAGAGCATAGGGAATGCATGCGTCACCTTACTGCAAATTTTGTAAAGAAATTCAAAGGAAAGGTGTATACCGACAATTTATGGCCAACATCTTTGACTTGCAGTGTGAAGAAGCACAACTACCACTTGAGGCAGTTATTCATGAATCCCAATGTGAAAGAATACTTGGAAACACAGCACTCCAAGTTATGGGCCAGAAGCCAATTCTGTGAACTGAGCAAAGTTGACTATGTGCACAATAATCTAGCAGAATCTTTCAAGTCAATGATCCGGAAACTAAAGGGTCATTATGTGGTGGATTTGCTTGACAGGATAATGATAGAATATATGCATAAATTTCATTATCGTGCAGGAATAGCCGATGCAAAATTCATGGGCCACATTATCATCCCTGCCGTGATGAATGAACTGAAGCGGAAAACAATAGGCTTGGAAATGAACATGAATCTTTGCTCGGGTACCATAGCAGAGATATCATATTTGGATAAAGAGAATAGGGAATGGAGATATCCAGTGGATTTAGAAGCTAGAACTTGTAGTTGTAGGCAATGGCAGATAACTGGATTGCCATGCATTCATGCCTTATTTTTCATCACTTCTCTCCCAGGTCCAACAGGGAACATACAATAGTATGTGCATGATTACTACTCTGTTGCAAGGTTCAAAGCCACATATGTGTATGCCTTGCCTCCTATGGAGGGAAAACAACAATGGGACATGGTGGACCCTGGATTCAATATTTGCGCTCCAGTTCTGAAGAGAGCAGCAGGTAGACCAAGGAAGAGTCAAATCAAACTTCCACCGAAGGAGCTGGACTTGGAGCGAGGAAGCATAAGTGCACAATGTGTGGTGGGTCTGGTCATTTCGGTAAGTATTGTGATAACACAGTAGATCCCGTGTACGCAGAGAGTTTCGATGAAGGCTTCGATGAAAATGTTGGTCAGCAGCCGGTTGCCTCAACAGATGACGAACATGATGGTCAACATGCTTATGCATCAGATGGGGATTTTGATGAGGTTCCAAATGATGATGGTCAATAGCCGCATGATTTTGACGATAATCCAAAAGATCCTCCAAATGATGATTCAAGTGAGGCTCCAAATGGTGATCCTAGTGAGGCTCCAAGTGAGGCTCCAAATAGTGATCCAAGTGAGGCTCCAAATGGTGACCAACCTTTTGTTGTTGTGACTTCTGCTAGGTACGTAAATCTTGAAGAAGACGCGCAAGGTATCGACAACCAAGAGGAGAAGAGAAGAAGCAAGGAGCACAAGGTGCACGACGAGCAAAGTGATGGCAAGAAGCTCAAGGAACAAACAGAAACCCCAACGCTATTTATGAACAATTATGAAACATTATGAATAATGTTGTATTTCTGGTGAATGATGTTGGACCTATGTTAGAACTATGTTTGAATGATGTTGGACCTATGTTAGAACTTCAAATTTGACATGCTATATGGATGTTGTAATTCTTTCGAAACTTTGGTAAACTCACATTCATAAAAAATGTGCTAAAAAGTGCTCCAAAGGTAGGGTAAACGACCTCATTTCTAAGGAAGATTTTTTTGACCTTGTCTAAATGAGCCAAATAACTTTCCTACACATATATTCTATATACACAAACTATGTGCGCTGGTTTATCCTTTTTTTTGTTTTGCTCATTTGAATTCTAGTCAAACCTTACTTTGACCAAGATTTAAACAAGTCTAAAGCATCAAAATGATAAACTAAGCCTAGATCCTTCTTAGTCACTCCAAAATGAAGCTGTGGTGAGATTTTTGAAATTTTCATGAAAAATGTGCTAAAAAAGAGGGGTCCAAAGGTCCGGTAAACGACCTCATTTCTAAGCAAGGTTTTTTTCGACCTTGTCTAAATCAGCCAAATAACATTCCTACACATATATTCTATATATACAGACTATGTGCGCTGGTTTTTCCATTTGTTGATTTTTTTAAATTTATTTTGCTCATTTGAATTCTAGTCAAATTTAACTTTGACCAAGATTTAAACAAGTATAAAACATCAAAATAAAAAACTAAGCCTGGATCCTTCTTAGTCATTCCAAACTAAAGCTGTGGTGAGTTTTTTGAAATTTTCATGTTCATTTCCCCAAAACACTTCTTTTCACTTCATACAAGAGAGTTTGAGATACTTGACATATCACATAAGACACATGAACTTTTCGTTTAAATGTATGTAAACCTTGTTTATCAACTTAGATTGTTAGTATATGGCATAAGAAGACTATGTGCACAGGTTTTTCATTTTTCGCAATTTTATTTAATTTATTATGCTCATTTGAAATCTGGTCAAACCTATGTTTGACTGCTCCAAGCCCCTCCCAAACCCCGCTAACCATAGTGTTAAACAAGGACTGTCCATCTAACCCTAGCCGTGATCAAGGACCATTTATCTAACCCTTCTAGAAGGAATCTGCGGGGAGGAGGGGGCGATCCGCGAGATGCAACCTGATTGGCTGGGCGATTTTTTTTCTCAACAAGTATTGGGCGCGCTGGATGGACCGTTGGGCCGTCTCGCTGTGTGGGCCTGACAGCGCAGTTAATTGCCCGTCTCAGCCTTTCTAGAGCTGCATGCATGGGAAGGGCGGCGACCTGAGAATGCATGCGCGGGAGGCGAACGACGTGGCCATGCATGTATTGATTCAGAATTAGGCCATTGTTTCAGATTACGGCAGCGATTCAGATGCACGTGACTGGTCAAAGAGCATCCCATGCATCATTTCCGTGCAAAAATTTAAGGGTCCAAAACTTAAAGGATACACACACGTGTCCCGATTCACACACGCACTATCGTGGTGGGCGCACGGCAGATGCCAAGGGATGGCTAAAGAGAGGAGGAGGCTCGAGGGAGCTGGTGGGCTCCAGGGCGAGGTTGGCATGCGCGGGCGCGGGACGCCGGACATACCCAGGTTCGGGGCTCTCCGGAGAGATAATACCCCTAGTCCTGCCGAGTGTAGTTGGATGATCGATAGTACAATGTTACTCCTGGAGCTGTATGGAGGAGGAAGGAAGCTGGTCGTGGCTTGGGCTGCTCCTTCTCTTCGATGTTGCGGCTCTGGTGGCTAGTCCCATGCTTGCTTGTGTTTTCCTTGTGTCTCATACATATGCACATGCGTGTCTCTCGTCTTCTGCTGCCCTTTCCTAGGCTTGGGTTCCTGGGGGGGTTTAATAGACCAACCCACCAAGGGTTACAATGGTAATTCGCTGAGTCGGTGGGTCCGTATTGTCAGTGTCCGGGATACCGGGCTAGGTCCCGCTTGAGGGCTTGTGGTTCACCGGGTTCCCCTAGGTGTGGGCCCCACGTGCCTTGGGGGATTGTGCACCGTCTTGTCGATCGTCAGGGCGTGGCCGAGTCGAGTCAAGTACAGTGCTCTCCGTCAGGTTGCCGTTTGCTGTCGTCAGCGGCGAGGGTGGGAGCACTGTTGCCACACCAGCCCTGGTCACGGGTAGGTAAGGGGCTGTTGCCATGCTCCGGCTGACCACAGGCATGGGTGGAAACACTGTTGTCTTGGTCATCGGTGATTGAGGTCTCGTCCCATCGTACGACCTAGATGGGACGGGAGCTGACCCGTGGCTGGGTTGCCGTGGACGCCACGGGTGGGGTTAGCTTGTTGGGAGCCTTGATTGCGCCGGGTTGAGTTGTCTTGCACCAATTGCTGAGGCCGGGTCAATTTACCTTGCCGGGTCGGAGGGCTTGGCCGGGTTGCGGTCCTTGCCGGGTTGAGCGACCCGGCCAGGTGCATGCCGGTTCGAGGGGCGATGTGGGCCCCGCTGTTTTTGAAAAGAATCCGGATTCCGATGCCTACCCGGGGTTCATCCCCCCGACAGTAGTCCCCGAAGCTGTGAAGGTCCGCCGTCTTCGGATGTGTGGGCCTTCGCAGTTTCCCCCTTAAGCAAGGCGGATTCTACGAGCACCGGGTCCGGCAACACCCACTGTGTGCCGGTTTTCTTGGAAACCGGATCGCGGCATCCCGACCATGGCGGGAACCAAGGAGTCCGTTGAGTCTTAAGGCAATCCCTTGGGCTTCGCGCAGGCGCCACGTGGCGCACGGAAGTCGGAGGGGCCTGACAGGCCACACGTATGATGGGACCGGGCGACGGTCTGGGGCCCGCCGCCGCGCGCCCTTGGTTCACGCACGTGGATTTATTGCGGCATGTGGTGGCCGGTTGCACTTCCCTGAGCAGTTACTGCGCGTGTACTTGCGCATTTATTGCAGGGTAGTGGAACGGGCGTGTGCAGACGACCCAACTCCCCCACGTTTGAACCGTGGGTTATAAATTGGGGGGCAGGGGGGCGGCAGACATTATTCTCGCTCGCGCCCTCCTGTCCCTCTGCTCTCGCTCCGCTCTTCGCAACCGACGCACTGCGGCGCCCGTTGCTCCAAGCAGAACTTCCTCCGTCGTCCATCTTCTTCTTCCTCCGTCAGGCCCCTGGATGGGCTCCAATGTCACCACCGAGGACATCGCGCAGCTTCGAGCGTCACGACGCCTGCCGCGGGAGACGGACATCGGCGTCCGCCTACCGCGCGGTGAGCAGAGGCCCTGGCCCGAGGGGCAGGAGAGCGTCATCTTCCTTACGCATTTCAAGAGCGGGTTTGGGCTGCCGGTGAGCATCTTGGCTCCAACCACACCATCTTGGCGCCGGCGCCATCGTCCAGCTCTCCGGCTTCGTGACCCTGTGCGAGGGGTACCTGGGGGTCGATCCGATGATCAACCTCTGGGCGTGCTTCTTCTCCTTGAAGCAACAGGGCCCGTCGGCCGGGGAGTTCGCCGACTGCCGCGTCGCCGTCATCTCGAAGCAGTCGGGGACGGATTTCCCCAAGATCGCGATGGAGGATTCAGCCAAGAAGTGGCAGAACTCCTTCTTCTCTGTCCGCAACCTCGGCGCGGACCATATCAACCTCCCCTTCTTCGCCATCGCGCCGCAGCGGGCGAAAATGAACTGGGGCTACTCGCTCCGGCGCCCGTCGCAGGAAATCGTCAACCTCTGCGAGCGGGTGACGGTGATGAGGACGCAGGAGGGGCTCACCGGCACCGACCTCCTTGCCGCGTTCATCACTCGCCGGGTCCTTCCGCTTCAGAGCTTCTCCTGCCTCATCGGCGAAATGATCGGGCTTCAGGACCCCAACCGCATGGGGTTGACGCGGCTGTCCGCAGAGCAGGTTGCTCGCAACGTGAACGATATCTCCAAGGCTAACCTTGGAGAGGACTGGCAATTCGGCAAGGCGCCGTATAGCCAGTCAAACCCGGCGCCGCAGGTGAGTGTCTGGTCTTCATCTTCTGAACGCGATCCGGCATCCTTATGCCCGGGCTCCGTCGCAGGTAGTGCCGCTGGCGCCAGAGGATCCCGCGGCTCACGGCAGTGAGGAGGTGGCCGAGTCCGACGCGGCGCTGGGCATCGCGCGGGTAAGTCTTGAATCTTTCTTTCTTCACTTGTCTTGAGTTGTCGATTATGTCGCGGTGCGGGCGACACTGACGTCGGTTGTTGGTGTAGTGACGTTGGGAGGGGGATGGGGCGACGCGGGCGGAGCCGGGTCCTCGCATGGGGCGGTGCCGAGCCGCCCGCATGGAAAAGACAGCATCGCACCGCGACCCCGGGCCCCGAAGCGCACAGCGAACCCGGCCGAGCCTGGGAGGCTGGCCAAGAAGAAGCGTGGTGGAGGGCACGGGAGGCCAACCCCGGTCCCGGTCTTGACGGGGTAAGCTTTATTTCTTGTTTGCGCCTTGATTTTTTGAGCTAGCCTTGTCTCTTGTTTGCTTATTCTGCGTTCTTCTTCAGGTCGCCGACCGCGCTGGCGAGGGCGGCGGCGGAGGCTGCGGCCGCTGAAGGGGCCACGTTCCGCAGGAGCTAGTCTGACCTCGCCGGCCTGGTCGAGCGGGAGGGACTGGGCGACATGGACCTCGGTCTGGACCCGAGCGACGCCAAAGCCTTGGCCTGGCGGGACAGGAACCGGGCCGAGGCGGAGTTAAAGGCGGCGCCGGCCCGAGCTTGGACCGACGCGGCAGCAGCATGGGCGCGAGCCGGCGCGGAGCCGGCCTGGCGCGAGATGCCGGAGGGCACGGTGGTGGCGGCGACGGTCTTTAAGCCGTCGTCGGTGGGGGAGCGCCGGGTTGAGGTGGTGGTCCTCGACCAGGAGGTCGTGGAGGTGGGGGGCCACACCCCGTCGCGGGCCGACGTGGTCGAGCATGCGGGGGCCGCTGGTGGTGGAGGCGGCATCACCTTGGAGGAGGCGCTGTGGGCGGCATTGCCGGAGGCACCGCCGGATATGGAGGAGGCGCCGCGGGCGGCAGTGCCGGAGGCCACCCCGGCAGCTGGGCCGGTGGTGGCGACGCAGGGCGTCCCAGCGTCTGGGTCATCATCGGAGGTGCTGGCCGCGTCGCAAGCGGCCAGCAGGGGGCACGCCTTGGTGCCCCGGCAGGGAGGGCGTCAAGCTGCCGTGCCGCAGCCGGCGCGGAGCGGGGGCACCGCTGTCTTCGGGCCCCAGACCCAGGAAGAGGCGGCGCTGGACGCCGCCAGCCGCCGCCTACGAGGCCGGACGGAGCAGGTTGAGGCCTTCGCCCAGGCCGAGGTGGAGTGGACGCACGACCTGGAGCGCGCCGTTCTGGTAAGTTTTCTTTTTCTCTTTTCTCTTGCAATTTCTTCTTTGTGGGGGCGCGCCAGCGCACCCACTGGGTGTAGCCCCCGAGGTTCGGGCCAACTACGTAGTAGTTGGGCCAAATCTTTAGATCATCGGCCTTGTTCTGACTTCTGTCTTTTTTTAGCATCTTGACGCCTTCCGGGTCGCCGCTTTCAACCGTCTCCTGGGCAAGCACCGGGAGCTCAAGGAGCAACTTGCTGCCAAGGAGGAGGAACTTCGCGTCGTCGCAGGTACTTTCATGCACTTTTCTAGTGGGGGCGCGCTAGCGCACCCACTGGGTGTAGCCCCCGAGATTCGGGCCAACTACGTAGTAGTTGGGCCAAATCTTAAGTCCTGCCTTTTTTCCTTCTGCTGAATTCTTGTTTTTCACAGCCGAGGTGCAGTCTTGGCGGACCCGGCTGCTCCGGGCCGTTCATCATTACGACCAGCTTGTTGCCGATACCGGCCGTCTAGGCGTCGAGGCGGCACAGGCGAGGGCGGAGGCGGCCGCGGCCCGACGGTCTCTTGATGAGGCCAACCGGCTGCATGAGCAGCTGGCTGGTCACAAGAGCCGCCTTGAGGCCGAGGTGGAGCTCATTAAGGCGGAGGCCGCTGAGGGGGTGGAGACGCAGCAGGCCTGGTCGAGGCGGATCAGCAGCGCGGCGAGCTGGCCGACGACAAGGGCTGGCTCCAGGCCGAGGTGGATCGCCTGCGGGAGCAGGCCAACGCGGCTGAGGAGGCCCGTCAGGACGAGACTCGTCACCGCGAGGCGGCGGAGAAGGCGGCCAAAGACAAGGACGCCAGGCTAAAGGCGGCCCTTGCTAAGGCGGCCGATCTGGAGAAGGCACTCGGGGAGCGTGATCGCGCCATGGAGCGGGAGCGGCGTGGTACGTTGCTTGAGGCGCAACACCTGGAAGAGTCCTTCCCCAGTAAGTGTTGTTTCTTGTAGTTTGCCGGGTCGGGACCCAGCCTTTCTTCCTTCTTGTTCTTCTTCTAACTTGCTCCTTCCTTTGCGACAGGGGCCTTCCCGGAGACGCAGCGGCTGGCGAAGGAAGACGTCCGCTATCAGCGCGACCCGACCGATGTTTCTGGGTCTGGGACGGATCCACGGACGACCTGGACCTTCTCGGAGATCATCGCCGCTGCTGAGGCCCGCCTGCGGGTCCTGGGGATGCATATGGAGCGGTTGTCCCGGGCCGGCACTGCGATGACGGCGGCCCTGTGGCCGGACTCCGTCCATCCGCCCAGCTTCTCGCTCCTGGCGCGTTGGTTGGAGATGGGTCCGGACCGCCTTGGTGAGTGGCGGGTCTCCGCCGCTCGTGCCGGTGCCGAGATGGCGCTCCGGTTTGCGCTGTCTTGGCATCCAGATCTTCAGCTGGACGCACTGACGGGTCAGCGCTGGCTCGGAGCAGTTGCTGCAGGAGCAAGCCGGTCGGGTTGCCTCCCGGTCCAGCTACATCACCGAGTTCCCCTTGCACGATGAGTTCCATCCGGAGCGGACGGAAGACGGTAGGCTCATGGACGGCGACGACTATGTCTTGCTTCTTCATGATCCAGAGGGAAGCTCGGAGGAGACGGGCGTCTACAGCGACACGGATGCCGAGAAGGACACTGGTGCCTCACCGGACCCGGAGGCCACCAGGGGAGAGCCGTCGACGTCGTAACGCGGTGCTGGAGATGCCTGAGACACTTTATGTAGAATCTGTTAAGTAGCAAGTCCACCCAACCACTGGGGGTTTTAGGGTGTAATCAACTCGGGCCGTGGGCCTTTAAATATTTGTGTGTAAATGTCGTGAGTGCTTTTTTGCTCTTTGCCTTCTGCTTTTCTGAACCGATTACATGCGTTTTTCCTTTCTCAAACCTCCCCCCCCCCCCGTGAGTCAGACGGCCGAGGATCCGGTCCGTGACAAGGAGTTCAATTCTTCGAGAGGGGCGCGCACGATATGGGTCCTTAGAAGCGTTGAGCGCGAGCGAAACACCCACTAGGCCGGTTGGCGGCATTCCGGCTTAGCCGGTTGGTGAGCAGCGGTCGTGCGGCTACTCATTTGATGAGCGACGGGCCAGGTTGATCGACCCGACAGCCTTTGACTTAGTGTATGAATCGTAAATGAGCTTTGGCCCGTTGTGCTTGCCCGCCGACAGCCAAAGCTGAATCTGCGATTTTAGGGCGAAGTGGGGGACTGTGGCATCCCAACTTTATCAGGAATCACTAAGTAATGTGGCGGGGTGGCGATCGAGCCGGCCTGCGCCTGAGCCTCCGGGTCGATCGAGTCGGACTGGTGGCCGGGTTCAGTAGTGAAGTGATGCAGGAAAATAAGGACGCAATATACTGGTCGACAAAAGGCAGCCCCCGAGTCTCATTCGGGGACCCCTTAGTTTCATGCGTCTAGAAAAGGCGGTGATACATACACTCATGCGGCTAACTGTAAAACAGGTGGAGGAGTTCCGCATTCCACGACCATGTCGTTTCTTCGCCGGCAGTGTCCTTCTTGCGCTTCTTTGACTTGCGTGCGTTGATGAGGTAGTAGGCGTTGCGATCGCGCAAGGCCCTGCTCACGATGAATGGGCCCTCCCATGGAGGGGACAGCTTGTGCTGGCCTGCCTGCTCTTGGATGAGTCGGAGGACGAGGTCACCCTCTTGGAATGCGAGGGGCTTGATGTTCTTGCCGTGGTAGTGCCTCAAGCCTTGCTGGTAGATGGCCGAACGGCTGACTGCCAGAAGGCGTGCTTCTTCAAGCAGGTCGACGCTGTCTTCACGTGCCTCTCTGGCTTCGGCTTCGATGTACATCGCGAGGCACGGCGAGTCGAACTCGACGTCGGTCGGGATGACGGCTTCGGCTCCATAAACAAAGAAGAACGGGGTGAACCCGGTTGACCGGTTTGCGTGGTGCGTAGACTCCAAAGAACTGCTGGCAACTCGTCAAGCCAGCTGCCGGGTGAGCGGATGAGTGGCTCGACGAGTCGCGGCTTGATGCCGGACAGGATGAGTCCGTTAGCCCGCTCGACCTGCCCGTTGGACTGCGGATATGCCACGGAGGCCAGGTCGAGGCGGATGCCAGAGACAGATCAATATTGCTCGAGCGCGCCCTTGGCGAAGTTTGTGCCGTTGTCGGTGATGATGCTGTTCGGCATGCCGTAGCGTACCGCTATATCCTTGATGAACCGGACGGCTATTGGCCCATCCAGTTTCTTGATAGGTCTTGCCTCGATCCACTTGGTGAATTTGTCCACTGCCACCAGCAAGTGTGTCATGCCGCCTCAAGCGGTTTTGAAGGGTCCCACCATGTCGAGTCCCTAGACCCTGAAGGGCCAGGCGACCTGTATAGTGCGGAGTGCTGACGCTGGTTGGTGGCTGCATTTGCTGAAGCGTTGGCACCCTTCGCATTTGAGGATGAGCGACTCGGCGTCTTCGAGGGCCGTGCGCCAATAGAAACCGTGGCGGAACGCCTTGGCCACCAGGGATCGCGATGCGGAGTGGTGCTCGCACTTGCCCTGGTGAATGTCAAGGAGGATGTCGATGCCGCGATCCTACTCAACGCAGTGCTGGAACACGCGAGTGGACTTGCGCTTGACGAGCTCGTTATTGATGATGCTGTAGGCGGATGCCCTGCGCTAAACTTGCCGAGCTTCGGTCTCGTCCATGGGGAGAACCCCGTTCTCCAGAAATTCTGATATTGGGTGGGCCCAAGATGGAGCTGCTACCACATCGAAGACAGCCACTAGGGTGGGTTCCGAGTCGGCAGTCCCCGAGCCGGGTTGAGCAGCCCCCGGGTTGGGAATGGCGACGGCTGGGTCCGGGATGGTGGTGGCCGGGTTGAGCTGAGCAGCCCCCGGGCCGGGTTCAGCGGTCCCCGGGCTGGCTTGAGGTGCGGCCGGGTCGTCTGGAACCTGAATGGACTCGGAGTCCGGCGATGGCTTGACGGATGGCTTGCGCAGGTGCTCGAGGGAGACGCCGGATGGGATGGCTTGTCATGACGAGGCAATCTTGGCGAGCGTGTCGGCTGCTTTGTTCTCCGCGTGCGGGACGTGGAGGAACTCGCAGCCCTCAAAGGACCCAGACAGCTTCTGGACAAGGAAGCGGTAGCTTGCCATGTTGGAGTCGCGGGCGTCTCATTCGCCGGAGCACTGCTGCACCACCAGGTCCGAGTCGCCGTAGCACAGGATGCGCCGGATGCCGAGTTCCTTGGCAAGACGGAGGCCGTGCATAAGGGCTTCATATTCAGCGACGTTGTTGGAGGCGGCAAAGTGGATCTGGAGCACGTAGCGGAGCCGGTCGCCCTTCGGAGATGTTAGTACGATGCTGGGCCCCAAGCCGAGTCGCATCTTGGACCTGTCGAAGTGCATGCGCCAATGCGTTGAGTCGGGAGGCGGCGGCAAGTACGGGGTCTCGACCCAGTCGACGAGGAAATCGGCCAGGGGTTGAGACTTGATCGCAGTGCGGGGCTCGTAGAGGATGGTGTGGCCGGCTAGCCGGATCGCCCACTTGGCGACCCGGCCAGAGGCGTCCCGGCACCCGATGATTTCTCCGATAGGTGCCGTGCTGATGACGGTGACGATGTGCTCTTGGAAGTACTGCTTCAGCTTCTTGGCGGTGAGGTACACGCTGTAACACATCTTCTGTTAGTGCGGGTAGTTCTGTTTTGAGATGGAGAGCACCTCGCTCAGGTAGTAGACTAGTCGTTGGACGGCTTGGATCTTGCCCTTCTTTGGTCGCTCGACCACCAGCACCATGCTGACCGCCCGCGAGGTCGCCCTATGTAGAGCAATAGCGGCTCCTTGTCGGTTGGTGCTACGTCTTGAGCTAGCGTTGGTTTTCCCCGAAGAGGAGAGGGTGATGCAGCAAAGTGTAGCGTAAGTATTTCCCTCAGTTTTTTAGAACCAAGGTATCAATCCAGTAGGAGGCTCCTCAAAAGTCCCACACACCTACACAAACAAACTGAGAACTCGCAACCAACACAATAAAGGCGTTGTCAATCCCTTCATGGCCACTTGCGAAAGTGAGATCTAATAAAGATAATATGATAAGATAAATATATTTTTGGTATTTTATGATATAGATGCAAGAAAGTAAAGATGCAAATAAAAGTTGATTGAAAGCAAATAGGATAAGAGATAGACCCGGGGGCCATAGCTTTCACTAGAGGCTTCTCTCGAGAGCATAAGTATTACAGTGGGTGAACAAATTACTGTCAAGCAATTGATAGAAAAGCAAATAATTATGACGTTATCTAGGCATGATCATGTATATAGGCATCACATCCAAAACAAGTAGACCGACTCCTGCCTGCATCTACTACTATTACTGCACACATCGACCGCTATCCAGCATGCATCTAGAGTATTAAGTTCATAAGAACCGAGTAACGCATTAAGCAAGATGACATGATGTAGAGGGATAAACTCATGCAATATGATATAAACCCCATCTTGTTATCCTCGATGGCAACAATACAATACGTGTCTTGCAACCCTTTCTGTCTCTGGGTAAGAACATCGCAAGATTGAACCCAAAGATAAGCACTTCTCCCATGGCAAGAAAGATCAATCTAGTAGGCCAAACCAAACCGATAATTCGAAGAGACTTGCAAAGATAACTCAATCAACATAAAAGAAATCAGAGAAGATTCAATTAATAACCATAGATAAATCTGAACATAAACTCACAATTCATCGGATCTTGACAAACACACCGCAAAAAGAGATTACATCAAATAGATCTCCACAAGAGAGGGGGAGATCATTGTATTGAGATCCAAAAAGAGAGAAGAAGCCATCTAGCTAATAACTATGGACCCGTAGGTCTGTGGTAAACTACTGACAACTCATAGGAGGGGCAAGGATGTTGATGTAGAGGCCCTGCATGGTCGATTCCCCCTCCGGCAGAGTGCCGGCGAAGGCTCCAAGATGGGATCTCGCGGATACAGAAGGTTACGGTGGTGGAAATTGTGTTTCGTGGTGCCCCGGGATGTTTTCGGGGTCCATGGGTATATATAGGAGGAAGAAGTACGTCGGTGGACGCCCGAGGGGCCCACAAGACAGGGGGTGCACCCTCCTATCTCGTGGGGCCCTTGGAGCTTTCTTGACTTGCACTCCAGGCTCTCCGGATCAGATTTGTTCCAAAAATAACGCTCCCAAAGCTTTCATTCCGTTTGGACTCCGTTTGATATTCCTTTTCCTCGAAATACTGAAATAGGCAAAAAAACAGCAATATGGACTGGGCCTCTGGTTAGTAGGTTAGTCCCAAAAATGATATAAATATGTATAATAAAGCCCATAAGCATCCAAAACAGGGAATATAATAGCATGGAACAATCAAAAATTATAGATACGTTGGAGACGTATCAAGCATCCCCAAGCTTAATTCCTGCTCGCCCTCGAGTAGGTAAATGATAAAAAGAGAATTTTTGATGTGGAATGCTACCTAGCATAATTCATAATGTAATTTTCTTTCATTGTGGCATGAATGTTCAGATCCAAGTAATACAAAATGAAAGTTCATATTGATATAAGAAATAATAATACTTCAAGCATACTAAGCAAGTAATCATGTCTTCTCAAAATAGCATGGCCAAAAGAAAGTTATCCCTACAAAATCATATAGTCTGGCTAAGCTCTATCTTCATCACACAAAGTATTTAATCATGCACAACCCCGATGACGAGCCAAGCAATTGTTTCATACTTCAATAATTTCAAACTCTTTCAACTTTCACGCAATACATGAGCGCGAGCCATGGACATAGCACTATATGTGGAATAGAACGGTGGTTGTGGAGAAGACAAAAAAGGAGAAGATAGTCTCACATCAACTAGGCGTATCAACGGGCTATAGAGATGCCCATTAATAGATATCAATGTGAGTGAGTAGGGATTGCCATGCAACGGATGCACTAGAGCTATAAATATATGAAAGCTCAACAAAAGATAACTAGTGGGGTGCATCCAACTTGCTCACTCACGAAGACCTAGGGCATTTTGAGGAAGCCCATCATTGGAATATACAAGCCAAGTTCTATAATGAAAAATTTCCACTAGTCAATGGAAGTGACAACATATGAGACTCTCTATCATGAAGATCATGGTGCTACTTTGAAGCACAAGTGTGGAAAAAGGATAGTAGCATTGTCCCTTCTCTCTTTTTCTCTCATATATATGTATATATATATATATGTATATATATATATATTTATATTGGGCCTTTTCTCTTTTTTATGGCCTTTCTCTTTTTTTCGTCCGGAGTCTCATCCCGACTTATGGGGGAATCATAGTCTCCATCATCCTTTCCTCACTGGGACAATGCTCTAATAATGATGATCATCACACTTTTATTTTTTTACAACTCAACAATTACAACTCGATACTTAGAACAAAATATGACTCTATATGAATGCCTCCGGCGGTATACAGGGATATGCAATGAATCAAGAGTGACATGTATGAAAGAATTATGAACGGTGGCTTTGCCACAAATACAATGTCAACTACATGTTCATGCAAAAAGCAATATGACAAAAGTAATGTGTCTCATATAAATGGAACGGTGGAAAGTTGCATGGCAGTATATGTCGTAATGGCTATGGAAATGCCATAATAGGTAGGTATGGTGGCTGTTTTGAGGAAGGAGTATGGTGGGTGTATGGTACCGGCGAAAGTTACACGATACAAGAAAGGCTAGCAATAATGGAGGGGTGAAAGGAGTGCGTATAATCCATGGACTCAACATTAATCAAAAGAACTCATATACTTGTTGCAAAAATTTAGAAGTCATCAAAAATCAAAGCACTACACGCATGCTCCTAGGGGGATAGATTGGTAGGAAAAGACCATCGCTCGTCCCCGACTGCCACTCATAAGGAAGACAATCAATAAATAAAATTGTGCTCCAACTTCATCACAAAGCGGTTCACAATACGTGCATGCTATGGGAATCACAAACTTCAACACAAGCATTATTTAAATCCATAATCACCCAAATAGCATGACTCTAATATTACTACCTCCATATCTCAAAAACAATTATCAAGCATCAAATTGATCCTAGCATCCAATTCACTTTCTATGATAGTTTTTATTATACCCAACTTGGATGCTCATCATTCTAGGACCAACTTTGTGACAATAGCAAATACCATGCTGTTCTAAAAGACTCTCAAAATAATATAAGTGAAGCATGATAGACTAGCAATTTTTATAAAATTAATCCACCACCATGCTCTGAAAGATATAAGTGAAGCACTAGAGCAAAAATTATCAAGCTCAAAAGATATAAGTGAAGCACATAGAGTATTCTAGCAAATTCTAATCAAATAGGCTTCTCCAAAAAGGTGTGTTACAGCAAGGATGATTGTGGTAAACTAACAAGCAAAGACCAATATAATACACGATGCTCCAAGCAAAACACATATCATGTAGCGAATAAAAATATAGCTCCAAGTAAAGTTACCAATGAACGAAGACGAAAGAGGGGATGCCTTCCCGGGGCATCCCCAAGCTTAGGATTTTGGCTATTCTTGAATATCTTGGGGTGCCATAAGCATCCCCAAGCTTATGCTCTTGCCACTCTTTATTCCATAGTCCATAAAAGCTTTACCCAAAACTTGAAAACTTCACAACACAAAACTCAACAGGAAATCTTATAAGCTCCGTTAGTGAAAGAAAACAAAACCACCACATAAGGTACTGCAATGAATTCATTATTTATTTATTTTGGTGTTAAACCTACTGTATTCCAACTTTCTTATGGTTTATAAACTAATTTATTAGCCATAGATGCATTGAAATAAGCAAACAACACACAAAAAAACAGAATCTGTCAAAAACAGAACAGTCTGTAGCAATCTGTAACTAACGCAAACTTCTAGAACTCTAAAAATCCTACAAAAATAGGACGTACTGTACAATTTTTTTATTGATCAGAAGCAAAAAGAGTCAACGCAAAAGATCTTTTCGGTGATTTATTGAATTTTTTCTTGTGAGCGCAAAGTTTCTATTTTTCAGCAGAATCAAATCAACCATCATCATAGTTTATCCTATAGGTTCTACTTGGCACAAACACTAAACAAAAGATAAAAAACATCTAAATAGAAAGTAGAAACAAAATTTAACACTAAACACTAACAAAAACAAGGAACAAAAAGAAATTGGGTTGCCTCCCAACTAGCGCTATCGTTTAACGCCCCTAGCTAGGCATAAAAGCAAGGATAGATCTAACGAGTGCCATCTTTGGTGGGTAATTCTTCAATGAGGCATCTATCTTTCTTAGAAATTTCTTTTTTTCTAGTAATTATCAAACTCTTGGGCACAAGATGGAAAAATTCGTCATAGCAAATGGTTCCTTAATGATGGCAAAAAGATTGGGATGAACACTTATAGATTTAAGATCCGAAGTTTCCTTACTAGATGATTCATCCTTACTCTTAGGAACATAAGTAAGCTTAGGTTTTTTAGTAGACGAACTTGGAGTGTTTTGTACGGAAGAAAAAGCGGTTCCCAAGTTGGTAATGATACCCTCAAGTTTATCAATTCTTGTGGAATCTAGATTTATTTTCTCGTTAACTATGGGTTCTTTCTCTTTAAAAATTTCAAAGTTGTTCCTACCTTTATTCAAGATTTTCAATTGATTCAATGGTAGCAACTTTATTCTCAATTATTTCAATTCTTTGGATAACATGCTCCAAGGTTAACAAAGTTCCATTAATCAAAGGAGGTGGTGAGACAAATAAATCTACTAAAGCATTGTAAGAATCAAAAGTATGGCTACCCAAGAAATTCCCTCCGGTAATGGTATCAAGGATATATCTGAACCAAGGATTAGCACCTACATAAAAATTACGAAGAAGAACTGAAGTAGATTGCTTCCTGGTAGATCTATTTTGAGTATTGCAAATTTTATACCAAGCGTCTTTTTGATTTTCTCCCTCCATTTGCTTAAAATTTAAAACTTCACTCTCGGGAGATAACGGAGAAGATAAGAGACTGGTCATAGTGTCAAGGTGAACGAACTAACACACGAGCAAGAAAAAAGGCAAACGAGAAAAAGGCGAAAGAAAAGAGAGGAGATTGGGAAAGAGAGGGCGAATAAAACAAAAAGGGCGAAGTGGGGGAGAGGAAAATGAGAGGCAAATGGCAAATAATGTAAATGCGAGGGAGATGGGTTTGTGATGGGTACTTGGTATGTCTTTACTTGAGCGAAGACCTCCCCGGCAACGGCGCCAGAAATCCTTCTTGCTATATCTTGTGCTAGCGTTGGTTTTCCCCGAAGAGGAGAGGGTGATGCAGGAAAGTGTAACGTAAGTATTTCCCTCAGTTTTTGAGAACCAAGATATCAATCCCGTAGGAGGCTCCTCAAAAGTCCCACGCACCTACACAAACAAACTGAGAACTCGCAACCAACGCAATAAAGGGGTTGTCAATCCCTTCACGGGCACTTGCGCAAGTGAGATCTAATAAAGATAGTATGATAAGATAAATATATTTTTGGTACTTTACGATATAGATGCAAAAAAGTAAAGATGCAAATAAAAGTAGATTGAAAGCAAATATGATAAAAGATAGACCCGGGGGCCATAGGTTTCACTAGAGGCTTCTCTCGAGAGCATAAGTATTATAGTGGGTGAACAAATTACTGTCAATCAATTGATAGAAAAGCGAATAATAATGATGTTATCTAGGCATGATCATGTATATAGGCATCACATCCAAAACAAGTAGACCGACTCCTGCCTGCATCTACTACTATTACTCCACACATCGACCGCTATCCAGCATGCATCTAGAGTATTAAGTTCATAAGAACCGAGTAACGCATTAAGCAAGATGATATGGTGTAGCGGGATAAACTCATGCAATATGATATAAACCCCATCTTGTTATCCTCGATGGCAACAATACAATATGTGTCTTCCAACCCTTTCTGTCACTGGTTAAGAACACCGTAAGATTGAACCCAAAGCTAAGCACTTCTCCCATGGAAAGAAAGATCAATCTAGTAGGCCAAACCAAACCAATAATTCGAAGAGACTTGCAAAGATAACTCAATCAACATAAAAGAATTAAGAGAAGATTCAATTAATAACCATAGATAAATTTGAACATAAACTCACAATTCATCGGATCTTAACAAACACACCGCAAAAAGAGATTACATCGAATAGATCTCCACAAGAGAGGGGGAGATCATTGTATTGAGATCCAAAAAGAGAGAAGAAGTCATCTAGCTAATAACTATGGACCCGTAGGTCTGTGGTAAACTACTCACAACTCATACGAGGGGCAAGGATGTTGATGTAGCACTACTAGGGAAAAGCCCATACACAGAATCTTAGCAGCAGCGCGGCTCAAAAAGGAGCACTGCTACTAATTAGTAGTAGCGCGTGTGCGGGAAACATGCTGCTGATAAGTTTTTAGCAGTAGCGCTCTCGGTGTAAACCGCGCTGCTACAAATATCGACCGGCGGTGTTCATCTAACTCCATTTAGCAGTAGCGCGGTGGCGCGAACCGCGCTACTGCTACAGATGTAGTAGTAGCGCGCTTTTTCTGAGATCGCTGCTGCTAAATTTCAAATTGGCACACTTTTTTGTCCCTGTTATCAGTAGCGCCGTCGCCCAAAGCGCGCTGCTGCTAATTCCTTAGCCGCAGCGTGTTTTAGCTCCCCCGCTACTGCTAACCCGCACCAACCCACCACCTTTTCCCCACCCGTCCCTCCCCTCCCCCTCCTCTCTTCCCTTCCCCCTACCTCCCCCACATGCTCCCACTCTCACTCTTCTTCTTCCTCAATACTTCTCCCCCATTACTCTCTCTCTTCTATCCACCTTTCTCTTTCGTCATTACTCCTACCTAACTACACCACCTCCGTTAATGCATCTCCTTTCTCTTTTTCCTTTCCCCT
>NC_057801.1:795167831-795172505 GCF_018294505.1 Triticum aestivum
CATTACTCCTACCTAACTACACCACCTCCATTAATGCATCTCCTTTCTCTTTTTCCTTTCCCCTCCACTAGTTGAAGTTGTCTCCTCCCAAATTAGGTAGCTAGGTAGATGTAGGATTTAGTTAAGTGACCTATTTGCCCCCTAACTAGATCTATCTTTGTCAAGAAGAGCTTTGTGCACTTTTGATCTCCCTACAACATCATCTCCACCGTGTGCTCGATCTCGATCGAGATAGAGGTCATGAAAATTTCATGCTTTTGCAAAATGGAAATATGTTTATGTGTGTGTGATATGTTTGTGGAAATTGTGTGTGTGGCATGAGTTGACGCCCAATTGTGCTTTTGAGTTGCCTATGTTTTTCCGAAATGTCGATTTATTTCCGTTTTGGCGAATTCCAGGCAAACTCTAGATCCATATATGTCCTATTTTTAGGGAAGGTCATGCCAAATTTTTGTACGACTTTGATGCATGCATGCATTTTTATAATCAATTTGTTTATTATTACCGTCCAGAGTTGACGATGGTCAGTGGAACGATGATGGACAGGTGGTTGCAGTCGGCGGTGCAGGACATGAAAGAAAATAAGCGGACAGAGGTTTTATGTCCGTGTTGAAAATGCAAAGGAATAGTTTGGCTCAACCCCCATGACGATGGTCGTGTCGAAGCGCACCTGCTCATGACTGGTTTCATGGATGGCTATACTCGGTGGATAATTGAAGATGAGGATGACGATGTTGAGGATGCCGACGGGGCAGGCAATGATGACACGGGGCAAGACAAAGAGATGATCGATAATGGCGGCGGGGAAGAGGCCGGACATGGCGGCGGAGAAGGGGTCGTACATGGCGGAGGAGAAGGGGCCGGACATGGCGGAGGAGATGGGGCCGGACATGGCGGCGGAGAGAACGACATGGACTCCACGCATCAGAGTTCATCGCTACTAAGTTCAATCGTGCGGGACCCTCATGTTCAAGCATTGCTTCGCAAGGAGACGAGTACTGAGAGAGCTGTTTCTAGAGAGGAGGATAAGCTGGAGCAACTGGTGGTAGACTCGAACACTCCATTGTATGATGGTTGCAATCCTGAGGTGACCCGCTTGAGTTTCACGCTCCAACTCCCGAAGACGAAGGCTAAAAACAAATGGACCGACACTAGCCTCGATGAGCATCTCAAGTACCTAAAGGATGTTCTTCCCGCGGGTAATCTATGTCCTACTAGTGTTGATGAGGCCAAGAAGATCGTGTGCCCTCTTGATCTGCCACATGTTAGATACCATGCATGCATCAACGATTGCATAATTTATCGGAAGGAGCACGCGGAAAAAACAAGCTGTCCGGTGTGCAATGCTTCTCGATACAAGAAGTCCGGGAAGAAATGCCCCCAGAAAGTTGTATGGTACTTACCGATCACTCCCCGTCTCTAGAGGTGTTTTGTAGATCCCAAGGAAGCAAAGCTAATGCGCTGGCACGCGGAGAGGAAGAAGCCCGACGATGGAGATGATCCGAAGCTGAGACACGTGAAGGATGGAAGCCAGTGGAGAGCGTTGAACAACTTCTATCAGAATTTTTATTGTGATGCAGGGAACATCGTGCTCAGCACGTGTATCGATGGCATGAATCCGTTTGGCAACCAGAACACCAACCATAGCACATGGCCCGTGTTTGTATGGATGTACAACCTCCCCCCTGGTTGTGCATGAAATCGAAGTACATTCACATGAGCATGCTTATTCAAGGGCCGAAACAACCAGGAAATAATATTAATTTGTATCTGGGGCTACTTCAAGAGGAGTTAGACATGTTATGGAAAACACCGGCCAAGACATGGAACGCCAGCAAAGGTGAGTATTTCAACATGAGAGCCACGTTGATCACGACAGTGCAGGACTATCTCGGTTACGGATATGTGGTAGGCCATGTGTGCCATGGAAATTGCGGATGCACACGGTGCATGGATGATATGACGTCTCAGCAGCTAACGTCAAGGAAAGATGGCGGGTTTGGGAAAATTGTGTACATGGGGCACCGAAGATGGCTTGAACAGGACGACCCGTGGAGAAACCGTGGAGATCTATTCAATGGTCACGCTGAGCATCGAGGACCTCCACGTAATCGGAGCGGTGCCGAAATCGATGAGCTGTTGAAAAACTGGAAGGAGTGCCCCACACCGGGAAAGACAATGAGAAAGGCGCCGGAGCCGCTGCTGAAGGTATGGAAGACGAGGTCTGTGTTCTGGGACTTGGAGTACTGGAACAAACTCGATACAACTCATTGCCTTGATCAAATGCATATATGTAAGAATGTCCTTGAGAGCTTGCTTGCAACACTAATGAACATGCCGGATAAGACCAAGGATGGGCCGAAGGCAAGAAAAGACTTGCAAGATTTGAAAATCAGGGAAGATCTGCACATGCCACCCCGTAAAATGTCAGACGAGACAGAGACGGAGACAGAGTCATGGGAGAAGAAGGGCAAGAAAATAAAGAAAGAGCATTATTGCCCCCCTTCTTGCTTCACCTTAAGTCAGGCTGAGATCAATGCCTTCTTTAAGTGCCTTACCGGAGTCAAAGTTAGTTCCGGTTACTGTGGCAAGATAAGCAGATATCTAGACACGGACAAGAAAAGGTTCAGCGGGATGAAGTCTCATGACTATCATGTGATGATGACGCAGATACTACCTGTTGCCCTTAGAGGGATAATGGACAAGCACGTCTGTGACACGCTTATTGGTCTCTGCAACTTTTTCGACGTCATCTCTCGAAAGTCGATCAATGTGAAGCAGCTCCAAAGGCTACAGGAAGAGATCGTTGTGATACTGAATGAGCTTGAGATGTACTTCCCGCCCGCGTTCTTTGACGTGATGGTGCATCTGTGTGTCCATATTGTGGATGACATAATAGACCTGGGGCCGTCATTCCTGCACAACATGATGCCGTTTGAGAGGATGAATGGGATCATCAAAGGATTCGTTTGTAACATGTCCCGTCCAGATGGAAGAATCGTCTAGGGCTATTTGGCACAAGAGTGCATCTCTTCCTGTGAGAATTTTCTATATGGGGCAGACCAGCCGCCTGGTGTTAGTGTTGGTTTGCCCGTTAACAAGCACAATGGGAGGCTCGAAGGAGATGGTCACTGCAACGGTCGCAGGGAACTGCACGTGGCATACTCAGATCGATGCGGCGACTTTGACAGAGCAAACTTGGTAGTGCTACAACACCTAGACGAGGTAGATCCTTTCGTGGCACTGCACAAAGAAATTATCGCAAAGAAGTATCGTGACCGGCGGGTATGCAGGATGGACGCCGAAGTTACTAGAGAGCACAACTCCACTTTCCTGCATTGGTTCAAAGAGCATATTATTGCTAATCCCCCGGAGGAGGGCTCTAAGGACGGATTGCTCATATACGCCTTAGCACATGGCCCCTCGCCCAACCTCGTAACCTATCAGACATATGATATCAACGGATACACGTTCTACATGGAGGCCAAAGATATGGACAGTGATGATCATAACTCAGGGGTGACGATGGAATGCATGACCGGCAGTGACAACGGCGCAACTGAACGATTTTATGGAAGGGTCGATGAGATCTGGAAGCTTGACTACTCTGGACTGCACAACACGACGATGTTCCGTGTCAGATGGGCTAAGAATGTCGAAAGAGAAAGCCGGATTTTCACTACCATGACTATACCCGACGCCAAGAGCGCTACCGTGAACGCTATCGCAAAAAACGAGCCATGGGTACACGCTAAGCATGTGACACAATGCTTCTTCGTAACTGACCCGCGCAATCCCAGCCGTGTTGTCGTGAGGAGACGCAAAAGGAACATCATTGAAATGGATGGAGTCACCAACGAGGAAGACTATGATCAGTACGGCAACCCAATTTGGGAAGATGACGATGATGATGAAGTATACGTCAAAAGAAGAATCAATACTAGATTACCTAAGAAAAATCATACTCCATGGAAAAGGCAAAGTCACAATGAGGGGCTCATTTATTCTTCAACGAACAAGAAGGTGAAGAAGATGACTCAAAAACGAAAACTTCAGCACTGAGGAAACTTATGTTATCGGTCCAATGATGTAATATATATATATATATATATATATATATATATATATATATATATATATATATATGTTCCTATTTTGTATACACACTTAGCCATTATTATGCGTGGGTCCAATGATGTGTAATATATATGTTCCTATTTTGCATACATATTTAACCATCAAATGATGCAATATATATCGCCCTCCCTTCGTTCACTGCCCTCGGGAAATAAAAGTGGGATAAAATAAAGGAAAAGAAAAAGGAAAACTGGCAGTAGCGAAGGTAGTAGCAGCGTGTTTTGCCTAAACCATTACAGCTACTGAAGTTAGTACTAGCGAATTTCGTATGAAGCGCTACAGCTACTGAAGGTAGTAGCAGCGCGTTTTGTCCAAATGCGCTACTGCTACGTCCACTTAACCCAAAATTCTCACCCGCCCTGCTTCATCCCGCCTTTTCCCCCCAAATCCCCACTCTCTCTTCCCCGCTGCACCACCGCGCCCGACCCGGCGCCGGCGCTCGCCCCCGACTCCGGCGCCGGTGCTAGCCCCCAACCCCGGCGCTCGCCCCCGACCCGGCCCTCGCCCCCGACCCCGACCCCAGCGCTCGCCCCCGAC